>NW_007740528.1:18813-19482 GCF_000696425.1 Galeopterus variegatus | reverse complement strand
AAAAAAAATCCTTTCTTTCTTGAAAAAGCTGAGTGTGGTAGATTAGATTGTCCAGCAAATATTTGCTTCTTCCCTACAATTCTGGAAGTTAAGTGTGATTATCCTCACGATGTTTGTACTTCCTCTTCATCTTATTGATGTTGGACGTGGTCTGTGACCAGGTTCGGCCAGCGTGATGCTCATGACCCACTGTGAGCAAGGGTTTCAAATGTGCTTCCTGACCAGCTTCTTTCCTTGGACATCTGCCATCACCATGAGAACATACTCTGGGTAGCCAAGCCCAAAGAGAGACATGAAGCAGAACTGGGCCCAACTGTCCACTCAAAGCCAAGCCCAGCCTAGTTCAGCTGAAGTCCAGCACACGACAAGTGAGAAATCAATGCTTGTTGTTGAATGCCGCTGAGTTTTAGGGCCAATTGTTACACAGCAACAGCTGACTGATATACCAAGGGACACCCATATGTGAAAGAATTAAAATGTGACCTATCTGTATGAAGTGTAGAAGGGGACAAAGTCCTGCTCTCTGACCACACATGCCTATCATCACCACCCTTATTTCTAATTAGCATCCTCAGCAAATGATTTGTCTCACCTCTGCCAGCCTGCTGGCAAGGGGGTGGAAGTTGCAAGGGAGGCCTCCTGAAGAACTATTTTGTCCCCTTCTGCACA
>NW_007740528.1:16783-17116 GCF_000696425.1 Galeopterus variegatus | reverse complement strand
GGGCCTCCAGCTAACCTGGGACAATCCTTTATCCTCCTGCCCCTCCCCCTCCACACCCAATTCTGAGGTCCTGAGAGTTAGGGTGTCAACATATGAATTTTGAGGTGACACAACTCAGCCCATAACAATACCCCTCAGACCAAGAGACTTATAAGGCCAGTTCCTCTGGCTCCTCCAGAGTAGAGCAGCTGGGAGTGGGGGCAGCTGTCCTCTGTGCCTTCAGTAAAACCCTTGCCTATGCAGCAATGTCAGTGAATGAGCTTGAACTACAGCAACAATGTGGACGGACTCTCAGACGTGAGAGAGACTGGGAGAAACTGGGCACAAAGGAAC
>NW_007740528.1:16395-16760 GCF_000696425.1 Galeopterus variegatus | reverse complement strand
ACTGTGTGGTTCTCTGCACCCAAAGTGAATCTGTGCTGCTGGAAGTCAGGGCCTGCTGTGGCGGTTACCCTGGGAGGGGCGGGGACATGAGAGGCACTTTGGGGTGCTGGCAAGTTTCTCTTTTTCAATCTGGGTGCTGGTCACAAGGCTGCACTCGATTTGTAAAAATCCACTGAGCTGTACACTTAAGACTTAGCACTTTTTAGTTTAGTTAATACTATTGTGCCAATGTCAATTTCCTGGTTTTGACAATGTCGCTGTCGGGGCTGGCCAGTTAGCTCAGTTGGTCAGAGCGCAGCCTTATAACACCAAGGTCACAGGCTCATATCCCTGTACCGGCCAGCCACAGAAAATAAATAAATGAG
>NW_007740528.1:13181-14193 GCF_000696425.1 Galeopterus variegatus | reverse complement strand
TCTAGAACAAGATGGAAAAGAAAAGAATCTGAAGAGGCGGTAAGATAATAGGCAGGAATATTGTGGTTCCCACTTTGCAGATGGGGAAAACCGAGGTCCAGAGAGGGAAAGGGACTTGCCAGGTCAGCAGGCAAATTAGTGACAGAACTGGCCTTAAATCTGTACCAAGCGTTCTTTCTTCTGCCCAGGGCTGAGGTCAGCGTGAGTGCAGGGGTTCCGTGGTGGGGAAGATGCAGTGTCCACACTGCATACCGATCCTGGAAGGAGGAACCAGCAGATCTGCCTATAATGTTTANCAATGATCATTGCTGTCTGCCTCAAGAGTTCTGCCTTTGTTTTTGCCTGTGCTCGGGTCACCCAGAAGGACACCTCGCCTGTCTTGCACCCTCTATTGCCCAGGACCGCTTTGCCCAAGCTTGAGACCAGGCACCAAGGTTCTCATCACCCCCCATTCCCACCGGCAAAGCTGCTGATGTGGAATTTTCCAAGGAACGTCGCCCCACCTGCCAAGCTCCCTTGCTGGGATGGACAGTTAGACATTATTAGCACCATTAATTGCAGTGCTGAGTATGTAGTTCTCCTTCCTTGGGTCCCCACGGACCCCGGAGCACATTCTATGCAGGACTGACTTTCTCCCACTCCCTAACATATACGTACAACCCCAGCACCAAAGTCCCCAAGACACTTGGGGCTTGGACTAAATTATCTCATTTATCCAACCAACCTGCTGAGAGGACTCCTGCTCATTGTCACGGGTCCTAAAATTAACCTGGTTTATCATGCCCTCTGCATTTTGGCTCCAGCAGCACTTTCAGGGACTTTTAAGCACCTGGGAACAAAAGAATAGCTGGAGGAACTGGAGCTGATGGCAGCAATGCCTGCCTCAAAGATCATTTCCTAAGGCCATTTCCTGGGTCCTCCTAGCCTGACATCTTGAGGACAGAAGGCAGGACTCTTGAGGCAGACAGCAATGATCATTGGGTTGGAACCTCAGCTGTGCCCTGAACAAGCT
>NW_007740528.1:10485-11462 GCF_000696425.1 Galeopterus variegatus | reverse complement strand
AGACACCATCCGTGAACCAGAAGCAAGCCCTCACCAGACCCTGAATCTGCCAGCACCTTGATCTTGAACTTCCCAGCCTCCAGCACTGTGAGAAATACATTTCTGTGGTTTATAAGCTGCCCGGTTTTTGGTATTTTTGAATACATTTCTGTGGTTTATAAGCTGCCCAGTTTTGGGTATTTTCACTACAGCAGCCTGAACAGACTAAGACACCCACCCCATGAATTCTGATCCAGTGAGTCTAGAGACGAGACCCCGTAATCTGCACATTGGCAAACACTCTGGGTGGTTCTGAGACCGTGGTCAGCGGCCGTCGCTTTGAGAAACACCACTAACTGATTCCTTGGTGGGCATTTCATGGAGGAATGGGTTTCCTGGGGGGCTTCATTCTCTGGAAACTTCCCTGCGGCCATCTGTGGAAGACCGTGGGACAGGGAATGCATGCTCTGGAGGAGTCTCTGAGGCACGACGTCACCAACTTTCCACTCTGTTCCTCTTCCGAATAAGAGCCCAGAGCCTGGCCCTGAAGCTACTAATGCCCTACTTCCTCCTGCCTTCCCAGTCCCACCCTGGAAGTGCCAGATGAAGAGGTGAGTGGGGGGACAGGGCATCCGATTAGCTGCCAAGGAAACACGGACGGATGAGAGGGAAAGTGTGGTCGAGAGGCTGTTCCTCTCCAAGCCTCCCAGACCCCATGGGCAGGATCAGGCCCACCAGTGTGTGGGCTGGAGGGGCAGGGGCAAAGTGAGATTCCATCAGGTTTTGANCAATCCCCAATGTGATAGTATTAGAAGGTGGGGCCTTTGAGAGGTGATTAAATCATAAGGGCAGAGCCCTCATGAATGGTGATTGTGTATTTCTAAAAGAGAAACCAGAGAGCCTCTCATCCCTCCCTCCATGTGAGGACACAGCGAGAAGACACCATCCGTGAACCAGAAGCAAGCCCTCACCAGACCCTGAATCTGCCAGCACCTTGA
>NW_007740528.1:7606-8600 GCF_000696425.1 Galeopterus variegatus | reverse complement strand
CTGTCTGCATGGCCCGAAGAGGTTACTGACACAACAAAGGTGAGTGATTGCCCATCCCTCATAAGCCTTCACCCCTTAACTCTCACACAGTTTTCGCTGTCTTATCTCGATGCAATCAAACATTTGGTAAGGGCCTGTGGCGTGGCCACAAGCACTGAGCCAGCAGCTCTGGCAGGTAGTAGGATGGGGGATACCTACTGGCTCAGGACGGGCACAGGGAATGCAGCAGGTGGTGTCCAGCCTGACTTTCTTCCTGCACACCGAGCAGGCCAGACCAGGGACCTGGGTGGACCAGGGGAGTGCCACCCTAGCCCAGAAGGGGGACCAAAAAGTAGAACTCTCTTCTCTGACTGCTGGGGCTCCTGGGGAGTGTGAATGTCACTCCAGCACTTTGCAAGGTAGACATGGAAGATAGAATCATCAACTTCTTTATCCCAGATTCAGGAACCAAGATAGGGAACAGGGAGGGGCTTATCAAGACCTCCTACTGCTTAAAGGCAGAGGCACAGCTGGAACCCAATGCTCTGACCCTGGTAAGGTGTCCTCCCTGCCACCCTCTGACCCAGCTGGGGGTGTTTTGGGGCTGGCTGCACCTGGCCTTGAAGGCATCACAGAACATCCCTTGCTTTGGAGCCCCCACCTCCCGGGTCTTGGGCTTACCTGCTCTGTCTGAGACCTTGACAGGTAACTCACATTCGCTGAACCTTGTGATCCCCATTTCACAGATGGGGAAACTGACACGTACCTGATAGGGTTGTTGGAAGGGTGAAATGAAGCCATGGATGTAATGTACTTAACAAAGTGACAGGGAGGGATGTGCTCCACGGTTACAGTGTTATTTTTTATGGTGAGGGTGATGCTTGTATAGACTGTAGCCCTCTCAGAAGGCTCTCCCAAAGCTTCTTTTCTAACCTTATGATCACTGCAATCAATTGACGAATCTGGTTGGCCATCCATCCCAGGAACAAGTACTGTGGGGTTGCAGGAAAAGCAC
>NW_007740528.1:4623-5837 GCF_000696425.1 Galeopterus variegatus | reverse complement strand
TGGGTGGCTGGACCAGGGCAGCTCTGCTCCATGTGCTCCTCCTCCTGCCTCCGCGGCCGGCAGGCTAACTCAGGCGTGTTCTTCTGCAACTCTGGCAGAGGTCCAGTAGAACTATGCAAGGTCCCTCAAGTCCTAAGCTCAGAATTAGGCTCCCTGTCACTTCTGCCTCATTCCATTGGCCAAAGCAGGCAGATTGCCAAGCTCAAAGTCAGAAGATGGGAAATGTCCTCCATCTGTTCGTGGGAGGAAAGGCAAAGGGCACAGACACGGAGAGGGTTGAAAACATGGGATCGAGTCACAAGCCCGCACAGGTGGGCCCAGGACAGGAGAGAAGGAGGGTTCCCCATGAGGTAGGAAGACAGAGGAAGGGAGAGACAAAAGGCCAGTCCAGGCCCGTTATAGGATGGAAAGACCATGGAGGGATGAGCCACGGGGGGCCCCCATGCTCCCAGGACTTCTGGAGCATCATTCATTCACTCATTCATTCATCGGTGAAGAGTGTGCATGAGGTGCTTGTTGTGTGCCGAGCTCGTTCTCGGCGCTTGCTGTGTGCCGAGCTTGTTCTCGGTGCTATGGAGACAACACAAGCTAAACCAGACAAGGGCGCAGCCCCAGGCATCAGGGGAGGCTCCGCCTCTTTTTCTGGCTCTCCACCCACTTACTCCGTGACCTNGTCCTTACTGTTTGGCCTTGGGCAAGTAAGTTAACTTCTCTGAGCTTCAGTATCTTCAGCTGTAAAGTGAGTATAAAATATTCCCCAAGACTGATTGTGACAATTACAGGAAGTGATATGTGCAAAGTGCTTTGTACAGTAAATGTTCAACAAATGACAGCTAATAGATTAGGAACATTAATAATCACAGTAGTAAGGGTGACATCTGTTGGCACGCATCTCCCTCGCTAGACTGGAGGTCCTCAGGGGACCGTGTTATGTCTCATTATCATTCCCNTTAGGGAGGTCAGTGAAGGCTTCCAAGAAGAGGTAAATACTGACCAAGTCTGGGGAGAACTTGGAGAATTGGGGTTAACCATGGCCTCAATTACACTGTGTAGTAAACCACTACCAAACCTCAGTGATATACAGCAAAAAACGTTTAATAAGCCCTCTCATCTGCAGGTCGTCTGGGAAGCTCTGCTCTGGGCTGGGCTCCACTGGGTGGCTGGACCAGGGCAGCTCTGCTCCATGTGCTCCTCCTCCTGCCTCCGCGGCCGGC
>NW_007740528.1:0-2842 GCF_000696425.1 Galeopterus variegatus | reverse complement strand
TGTGTGACCCAAGGACTGGGACAGCTTCCTTCATCTTTTCCTTTTATTTAAAAAAGCCACCACTCTGAACAGTTCAAAGATTCCCATAGAACTTTCCCAATTTAATTTAAAAGAAAAAAAAAAAAGAAAGATTACTCTCCTAACTGTCTTCACAAATGAAAATGGGACGTAAGCCAGGCAGGGGAGAACAGCCCCATCACTCCAGCTCCACGTTTAATAAGGAGGCTGAGCTCCACAGCCGCGCAAAGCCGGGAGAAGCGAGACGGAAGCACCGTCCCTCCCTGTTCCACCAAATCTGCTCTCAGCGCTCAGCTCTGGGGTCACGTCTAAAGCGGGCTCCTTTTGCTGAGGCTGTACTGTGTGCTGTGTACACACAATACTGCCTGTCCTTACCCTCATCCCATAAGGTATACATACCCTTTTACAGGTAGGTAAAGTGAGGCTCAGCAAGACAGAAAGTAAGACCCTGTCTCGGCTCCTCCGGACCTTTCTCCACAAAGCAGCCAGAGTGACCTTTCCTAAATACTCACCTGGCTAAACCTCTCCTTGGCTCCTGATTGCTCTGAGAAGCCATATCTCACCATCCACTGTACTCTTCTTCTCCTCTTGACTCAGCCACCTGACCTGGGCAGGTCCTGTTCTTCCTCGGGCAGGTCCTGTTCTTCCTGCCAGGACTCTCTGGAATCCCCCCTTTACCTGGTTAATTTCTACTCATCCCACAGCTTCAACTCGTACTGTATTCATTCACGCACCCAGCGAATACTTATGGCACACCTAGGCACTGTTTGGGTTGGTGGGAATACAGGTGTCTGTTTATGGAACTTAGTTCTTAGGAGGGGAATCTTTCATGGGGAAGCTTCCTCTGATTGTTCTCAGAGCGAGGTGGCTGTCATCAATGACATCTGAACTCTGCCCATCACCTTAGGCTGCCAGGAAGCCACCTGCCGTTTTGACAAACAGTTTCCATGCACTGCCTATTCCCTGACTTAAATAGGACATCTCTCTGATTGAAGGTTTTCTCTGGACACACAAGTCTGTGCAGAGCCAGCCAGAAGTGTTTGGGAGTTAACACCTTGGAGTAACCCACAACAATGAAGGACGGGGATTGGTGGCTGTATTGGTTATCTGTTGCTGCATAGTAAATGACACCAAACTTGGGGGCTTAGCACAACAATCTTTTACTTGCTCATGATTCTGCAATTGGGCTGTGCTCAGCAGGAAGGCTCTCCTGCTGGTCTCACATGCAGTTGCAATAACCTGGCAGCTCACTTGGACTGGATGGCCCATGATGGCCTCAGTCCTGTGCCTATTGGTTAGAGGTGGCTGTGGCTGGGGTGCCCCAGTCTCCTCTGGGTGGCTGCTCTGGCAGGATAGCCCAGGCTGCCTATATGAGGGTGGCAGCATTTCCAGAGGGCCAGCATAATTGTTCCTTCTCCTTAAGCCTCTCCTGCATCACGTCTGCTGATGTCCCATTGGCCAAAGCAAGTCACATGGCTCTGTCCAGAGTCAATGTGGGAGGAGCCTCCACAAGGGTGTGGACACGGGAGGCTATTCACAAGCAATCTTCCCCAGTGGATAAGCACACCAGCTTCCTCAGCCCTCAGTGGGACACCTGACCATGTGTTTTACCCTGTCTCTCAGAAAGTTCCCAAAGGGCTTGAGCCCAGATGCCCGCAGCTGTAACCCAATCACTAGCACATTTTGTATGGACTTATCTCTATTCTTTGTCTCACTCTCCCCACTCCCTCACTGTGCTTCCTGAAGTCCTCTCCCAAATAAACTACCCACTCCCAAGTCCTTTCTCAGGGTCCATTTTGGGAGAACCTGAATGGGACCTGGAGCATAGCCAGGAGCCAGAATCCCAAGCACATGCTGTATTCTGCCATACTGGCCCCTTGCAGGGTCAGAGGGAAGAGGACAGGATGAGATGGGAAACATGGTAGCTGGGGCACCGGGGAGCCACTGAAGGTCAAATGCAGAGAGGGGTATGATCAGCAGACCACTCCAGCTCTCCTGAGCCATAGCCTGGCCTCCAGGGGTGGACCAGTCTGGGTCAGGGATGGTGACCTGACCTGCCCAATAAGGACAGGAGGATAAGACCCTTCAGGGGCACCTCCAAGTTAGGCAAGGACCCCCTTCCATCAGCCCTCATACATTAAACTGGGTCCCCAGAGCTGTAGTCACAATTTGATGGCCTGAAACTGATGCTTCCCCCCCCCCCCACTTTTCTGAGTTCTATTTCTACTGATTATGCAAATCTCCCATCCCAGCCTAAGCAAAGCGGCAGGAAGTGGGGCAGCTTGACAGGATAAGATGGGCAAACGACAGATTACAGCCACCCACTTGGGTAAACACAAGTTTAATTGCTTTTTCAGGGGGGAGAGAGGGGGACAGGCTCAGAGATAAAACAAATTCCCAATCAGCTGTGTCAGGGCTGTGGAGCTGGAGCTGAGCTAATGGAGAGAGGCATTGAGCTGGGGGCAGTGGACTCCGACCTGAGGGGTGAGAGGAGGCAGGTGATGGAGGGGAGGTGCTGGGGACACAGAGGTATCATCCCGGGAAAGGCACTGGCCCATTAGGGTCAAGGGCAGGGAATTCTGTGCCACCAGGTGTGGAGGAAGCTGGATACCAAGATCCTCACCTGGATCTTTAATAATAACAATAGCAATGACAGTCATAATATCTGACATTTACTGAGGGCTTACTCAGTGCCAGGCATTTAACTAAGCGCTCTGCACTAACTAATCACCTGATCCTCACGTCAACCCTAGGATACTGTTATCATCTCCATCTTATGGATGAGAAAATGAGAGTGCATATTAGATTTGCTGAAGACACAGGC
>NW_007740527.1:27111-29728 GCF_000696425.1 Galeopterus variegatus | reverse complement strand
TAAGGGCAGCTTCCTGCTTGCTCAGCAACTGTGGACCAGCTCTGGACCAGGCAAACCACTGAACTTCGCTGCCATCCAGCAGGCTTCAAACACCTCTTCTCCAGTGAGGTTTGAATTCCAGCCTTGGGGAAGGGACCCAACTTCATCCTTCCTTGTGTACTCTCCCTCAGCCCAAGAGTACCCCATAGAGTTATCTTTATATCTTATAGTTACTCTTTTATCATAGCTTAACAACATTTTATATTAAACTTCTACTGTTTGAATCACTGTGATTTCTGTTTCCTGATTGGACCTACACCAATATAGTATACGACTACATACAATATTGCTAGAAGGATACATAATAAACTGGTCACAACTATTATCACTGGGAAGAATAAATAGGCAGCTTGAAGAAGGACAAAGGAGGGAAATCTACTCTTTAATACATATGTTTGCCTGTATTTTGAATGTTGCAGCTGTGCCCACTTTCCCTATTCAAATAAGTAAATTGTGTGTGTGCGTGTGTGTATGTGTGAATTTTAAGCTGCTATAAGCTCAGGACAGATGTAGCTACAAGTTTATGCCCCACTAGGAATCAGTCCCAGTACTCATTACTAATTGTCAGACAAAATGGTCATAAAAAAGTGGCAACTAGAATAAAAATTAAACTAGGTTAATTATAAACACCCTGCTCCTTATTCACTCCCCATGCTGCTTCATCCATGAATATTTTATATGCCATGAAACTATCAGAGATTTCTAATGTATTCCATAATATAATATGAAATCAAAAGCACTTCAAAAAGCTAAATTTAGGAGAAAATCATAGCAAAATGAAATGCAATTCTGAGATGATTACTGAGTTTTGTACTTAAGTCTATAATCACATACAAAAATGTATCTGAGTATAATCAGAAAAGCTTATGCAATAATGGACTATAGAATAATGTGATGGCCAAGGGACTGTGATATTGTGATAGAATAAGAAATAAGTGTATTGGTCTCTTTCCTCAGTTGCTGACACAGAGCTCAGAAAGCTCTTGTAATTTCCCGGGCAATATGAGAATCTTTTTCCTAATAAGGTGACTCTTAATGTGATTCTGGATGTGGGCTGGTTACCAGAATGACCAAGGCATGATTAGGAGCTTGGAACTTTCAGCTCTACCCACCTTCTTCCAGGAAAGGAAGAGGGGCTGAAGATGGAGTTAATACTCAATCATGCCTAAGTGATGATGCCTTCATAAAAATTCCTGAACAATGGGGTCCAAAGAGCTTCCAGGTTGCTGAATACATGGTGGTGCTGAGAGGGTGGCGTAACCCAGAGGGGGCATGGAAGCTCTGTGCCCCTTCCCACATGCCTTGCCCTATGCATCTCTTCCATCTGGCTTTTCATCTGCATACTTTGTAATATCCTTTATAATAAACTGGTAAATATAAGCAAAGATCTTTCTTGAGTTCTGTGAGCTACTCTAGCAAATAATCTAACCAAAAGAGGGGATCATGGGAACTCCCAATGTATAGCCAATGGATCAGAAGTTCCAGAGGCCCAGACCTATGATTGGCATCTAAAGTGGGGGCAGTCTTGTGGGATCCCTTAACCTGAGGGATCTCACTCTAACTCCAGGTAGATAGTGTCAGAATTGAATTGAATTGAATCTAATTATAGCACATTCAGTTGGTGTCCACTGGAGAATTTCTTGGTCAGTGTGGGAGAAAATCAACACATTTTGGTGACCAAAGTGTTGAGTGTTGAAAGCATAAGAGAAAACAGTGAGTTTGGTGTTTTGTAGGTTGGGTTTTTTTCCTTTTATGCAGGGCCCTTATCCATTTTGCAGCCATCAGATTGTCTTGGATTTGAATCCTAGATCTGCAAACTCATACCCAGAATATGGTGCCATATCAGGGGCACATGTTTGCATATTTCTGACAGGTTGGACATTCAGCAGCAGTAGTGGGTAGATCAGCCTTGGTGAGTGGATGCCCTGGCTGTTGGAACCATGCGTACCTCCATCCTGCCACCACAACCACGGCTTTCGTAATCCCATTGTGCTGGCACTGCAGTGATCTATGGCAGAGGCTGGTTGATGGGAACCCCCCACAGACATTCTGTTTACCTGGTTGTTTAGTGCCTCTTCTGCTGTGGATGAGCTCTGGTGGGCATTAGCATGAAATACAAAGATATCCATACTTGTTTCCCATTCTCATAGATCCATCCACATGTCTCTTCTCCAGATTTCATTGTCCTTGATCTTCCAAACCTTCTCCTTGCAAGCCCTTGACCAACCAGCCACAGCATTTGTCACTGCCCACATATTCACACATATTCTTCCATCGGGCCACTTTTCTTTCCATACAAAATAGATGACCAGGTGAACCACCCAAAGCTCTGCCCATTGGGAGGATTTACCATCACTACTGTCTTACAGAGCCACTTTGAGTGGGCCTATAGAGCAGCAACAGTCCATTTTCAGCTCACACCAATGTATTGAGCTGATCCATTCACGAACCAAGGTCACTTTTTTCCCATCAGCTTGTCATAAGGCACCCTTCCGCCAAGGCAAATTAAAGATGGCTACAAACTATTT
The DNA here is from genome assembly GCF_000696425.1 of Galeopterus variegatus. Taxonomy (NCBI): domain Eukaryota; kingdom Metazoa; phylum Chordata; class Mammalia; order Dermoptera; family Cynocephalidae; genus Galeopterus; species Galeopterus variegatus. Next base: position 27,161 of record NW_007740527.1, on the reverse strand, counting down.
GACAATCTTCCCATAAAAAGGGGTATCTATTTCCCCTCCCCTTGAATTTG
>NW_007740527.1:13169-26538 GCF_000696425.1 Galeopterus variegatus | reverse complement strand
ACAAACTATTTGACAATCTTCCCATAAAAAGGGGTATCTATTTCCCCTCCCCTTGAATTTGGGTTGATTTGTGACTGTTTTGACCAAGATAGTGTGGCAAAAATGACACATGACAGCTCTTCGCCTAGTCTGTAAAAGAACTGGCTATTCCACCTTGGTGTCTTGAAGTTCTGAGTTGCCAAGTAAAAAGTCTGAACACCATGCAGGAGATACCATGTGGAAAGACCCTGAGACAACAGGAAGAGATAGAAGGGTCAAGATGATCCCAAAGTTGTAGTGAACCCACCGAGGAGCCAGTCATGTGAGTGATGCTGTTTTGGACCCTCTGGGCTGTCCATCTGCCAGCTGAATACCTCCAAGTGATCCCAGCTGATGCACCATGGAACATAAGAGTCACCCAGCCAAGCTCTTCTTGAATTCTTGACCTATAACACTGTGAGATATAATGAAGTGGTTGTTGGTTTAAAGCACCAATTTGGGGGAGATTTTATTATGCAGAAATAGATAAGTGGAAAACAGCCAATGAGCCACTGGTGCGGAGCAGTACAGAGGCAACAGTACAGATGACATGGGGCTCTGGGCCATCTGCTTGTTCTGCCCTCCAGTTCTGCTTATGCTTGATCCAGGACATTTTGTTTCTATCTTACAATTGGTGATGTTGTGACCAACTGACCTTGTCACTTGATTGGTTTCACAGAACCCAGCTCATGATGGGCAGTTTTAGCTTCACGGTAATTTGATGTCCCATGGTCAGGAGCTTTGTGTCTAATAAGCCCAGTAGCAGGCTAGGAACTATTTCCTAATGGGATATACTTTCCTGCCACAGATAGCATAGCTTTGATCAAGAACCTCAGGGGTCTATGTTGTGATTTACCTTCGGAGGGTTACCAGAAATATCACACTGCATCTTTCCCCACCACTGATACCTCCAGTGCTCAAGAGTCTTTTGGGTCAGATGTACCAGCAGGGCTGCTGGTACCACAGCCTGTAACAGCTGCAAAGCCCTTTTCTGTCCCGGGCTCCAGTCAATCACTGGTAAATGGCTCTATGCACTATTCATATGGGTGTGAAATATGCTGCTCCTAGAATCAAAAGAGGACTACCAAACATTAGTGGTGCTAAATGTGAAATATGATAATTTGTCTTTACTTTAGAGGGATGTCCTGGTATGGTCCAGACCACTGGACATCTAAAACCTTCAAAGCTGTGGAGGGTCCTGAATCTTCATAGGGTTTATCTCCCACCCTCTGACGTGCATTTGTCTTACCAACGTCACCAACATACTTGCCGTCTGGTTCATCCTGTTTAACTAATATGTCATTGACAGTGGAACAATGTGATGTTTTGTGTAATGTCCAGAAGGTCCGTGTCCAGCGGCATACTGGTACTAACTCACGCTGCCTCACAGAGCTGATTGTTAAATTCTCAGGAATTTTGCAAACCAGTTGTTAAACACTGTCATTATTAAAATTTAAGTTACATAAAATTATATTCAAATATATTATATTGACAAAATAATAAATACTGAAACTCATCATTTCCTAGTTATTTTACTATTATGTATGCTCTTGTGGTTATTTACATCTACTGTGTCTGTAAGTAATCCCCCCTTATTTGTGGGGGTTGTGTTTCAAGACCCCCAGTGGGTGCCTGTAACAGCAGATAGAATCAAACCTTATGCGTGTACATACTAACTTTTTTCTATACATATATACCTACAGTAAAGTTTAATTTATAAATTAGGCACAGTAGGAGATTAACAATAATTAATAATAAAATAGAACAATTATAACAATATACTGTAATAAAGATTATGTGAATGTGGTCTCTCTCTCTTTCAAAATATCATTAACGTATGTCATATTTTTGGACCACAGTTGACCATGAGTAACTGAAACTGCAGAATGACTACTGTGTAATAAAAATATTATATAATGTACTATATAATGGTGTGTTACTGTTCATCTCTTTAGAGCTCTGCATTTTCAGTAATGTCACATTAGCAGTTTAAAATTGGCCATGGTGGGAACATTTACACTATAGAAATCAGCAAATGCTATAAATCAAGACTTTTTTGCCTGAAGTAGTAGCACATCACTGTCCATGTCCTTTTGATCCATATTATGGTGGGAGAGTTTTCACATCATCCTGGAGTAAAACTGTAAGTGTATACTTATATCCATACCCTCTAAATGCAAAGCATCTCTGATTCTCCTTCCTGATAGTACTTGAAAAGAACACATTCACCAGATCAACAGCCACGTCACATGGACCTGAAACCACGTTAATCAGGCTCAGCAATTGAAATTAGAGCTACTTCATGGTTGAGTTTATGGCAGTGCAGTCATCTTCTGAGATCCATCTGGTTTTTGTGTGACCAGACTAGGGGAATTAAATGGGGGATGTAATAGGGACAACCACTGCTCATCCTTTGAGAGTGGCATCCATCAACCATTTCCCTTGGATTGTTATATTGATTTATTGTCTTTGTGGGGAGGGGTTGTAGATTCAGGCCTTCCACTTGGTCTTCCCTATTACTACAGTTCTTACTCCACAGACCAAAGAACTAATGTGAGGATTCTGCCAACTACCAAGTATGTGTGTTGGGGCGTTGAGGCCACACACCTCCTCCCGGGGCAGAGAACTAGCCACGACCCCACCCACATAAGCATACATAATCTGTTGAAAACATTGGCCTGGACAGGAGAGATAAGGATGTCACCTGACGGAAGCCGCTGGGCAGTGGCCAAGGAAAGACATGGTTTAAAATTATTGAATAAAAGATATTTCCATGCTCGTGCTCACCGCATGATTGCAATAGCAAAGCATTAGAGCAAGATGCATGTTCACATGACCTTTAAGATGGTAGGTTGAAGTCAGGAAATCCCCTTGCCATATGCTTATAAAAGCAGGTGCTTGTGTGAAAATAAACGGAACTGCTTGATGGAACCCCTGCCACGTCTGAGTGTCTCTCTGTGGGATGAATAGGCAGGTGGCATACTCACCTTCCTCCCGGGCTCTCCTGGCCACGAGGGTGGCAGGAGTCATCCTACCGGTTCCATCTCTTGCTCATCCCGTGGCGGGGAGATAAAAGGGGCTACTGGGAGGTTTGGGGCCCGCTGTCCCTGAGCCCCTGCATATGTGCAATTATACATTCAGAGACTGCAGCAATGACTACTGGGTAGGTGCTGTTTGATTGAATGATGTTCCCCAAGGTTCATATAGTGGAAGCTTAATTCCCACTATAACTGTTGAGGGTTGGAAATCCTATTTTAGTAAGTGAAAGGTGGGGCCTTGAAGAGGTGATTAGATTGTAGGACCATGCCCTATTTAATGGATTAATAATGGTGGTCAGGAGTGTGGTTCCAAGAACTTTAAAAGGAGACTGACTGGGCCGGCCCGGTGGCACACTCGGTAGAGGGCGCCACTTGGGAGTGCGGCGGCGCTCCCGCTGAGGGTTCGGATCCCATATAGAGACTGGTCTGCTCACTGGCTGAGTGCGGTGCGGGCGCAACACCGAGGGTTGCGATCCCGTTGCCGGTCGCAGTACGGGCGCGACACTGAGGGTTGCGATCCCATTGCCAGTCACGAAAAAAGACAGAAAAAGGAAAAAAAAAAAAGAGAGAGACTGACTGAGGAGGTTGGTCTCTCGCACTCTCTGCTCCACCATTTTGCAGTGTGATCCCCTGCCATAACTGAAGCCATCACCAAATAAAGCCTTCACCAGATGTGTTCCCTGGACTGTGGACTTCCAGCCTCTGAAACTGTAAGCAATAAATTTCATTTTCTTATAAATAGCCCAGATTCAGTATTTATGTTATATGTAACAGAAATGGACTAATACAGTAGGTCCATGGACCTAGCACATCCACTGTGATCTGGACCTGGGCCAGGATACCATTTATTAGCTGATCCCTTAGGCCTCTAATAAATGAGAGGCGTAATATGTTCAAGCATAAGTGATTCAGCTGCATTTTATGAGGATTAGACTAAGTGTCACAAGAACTCTTCCAACCCAATGGTTTTATAATTCTTTGTTACTATAGTATGGTCCATCTCAGAGAGAAGAATCAAATAGAAAAGGAGGAAGCTGAGAACTTTAAAAACTGGGGTCTTGAATGGATAAATCAGAGGCTGGAGAGGAATATCTGCATACCTGGACTCACTGGAGGTGGTCAGCAGGACAGACATTGCCCTTGTTCTTCTTATTGACAGAAAGAAGCAGTTGGTGACCTTTTTACCTACTGTAGGGATGACTATTACTGGCATATTTCCTCTAGACATTCCCCTGCCCCTTTATCATAATTAATGGCTAATGAATTGTCTGTGGGCTGTAGAACCCAAGAGTCTCATCAGAATTAATGAGCTCTTTCTCTCCATGGAATGGGAGTACTGGGATCCCTCTATCCACTCCCACACCATGTCAATTTTTCTACCTCCGGTGCCACTAAGAGAGAGATAAACTTCTCCCCAGATTGGCAAAAAGCTCTACAGCAAAAAGGTATCTACAAATTCCCTTGGCCTCAACTTCCCTGCAGAGATATGGTGGGCCGTGGTTGGCACACAGCCTCTGTAGCCAGCCCATTGGCTTCGAACATCAGCTCTGATGCTTACTAACTTGCTTGCCAGTTTCCATAGTGTAAATACTCCTGCCATGGTTGATTCAGGTATCAATGGTTTAATAACCATCTCACAAACTTTCTTAAAATTTAATAATCAGGAGATAGTACGAGCCAGCTCCAGCTGATCACTTATATATGTGCTTAGAAAAGTGCCAAGTAGTAGGCATTAACAATCCTTATCATGACCAGAGATTTAATTGTCCATTCAAGGATGCCCATTCCTCTTTATTTTATTTTTAGTTTTCTTCTTGACATCTGAGAGGATTCTAGGCACCAGTTAAGAGTTTTGACTTCTGGCAGCAGAAGAGATTATTTGATTGAGGGTAAGTAGAACATTTGCTCTTCTCCTATGACATATCAGTTTCCATGTGTCCTCAAAAGTGGAGCACCAGACTTGGAGTTAAATAGGGTCTAGAATGCTGGTCCCATCAGTTATTGTCCAGGTGACCTTAGACAAGTTACATGTCCTCTCTGAGACTGTTTACTCTTTGGTAAAACTGAGAAATGAATATCTTCTTGGCAGAGTTGCTGTGAGAACTAGGTGTTTGGGGAGCTGCTTAGCACCATGCTTGGCACATAGGAAGCACTCAACAGATGTGGCTACTAATAGCGATGGCAGGTAATGATCACTGGGCTATTATAAACTCTTTGAGGGGAACTTCAGCCCCTGCCCTGCCTCCTAGCACGTGCTGGCACCTTGCAGCTCAAGAAATGAACAAATGTATAAACCAAAGAATGGATGTATCAGAAGGAAAAGGACTAGGAGAAAAATGGTCAATGAAGGACAGAGTGGAAAAGACAGATCAAAAGAGAAAAGGGGGAGAGTAATTAAAGAAGATATAATCTAAAGACATTCAGAGATAAAGTAGAGGAAGAAAGGAAGTGAAATGGCAAGAGAATGACAAAGTGCAGAAAATTGATTGGAATGATAGTTCATGGAAGAATAAGAAACAGATGGCTATTGTTTGAGGTTACATACAAAGAATTTTATATCACAAAGAAAACAAAGGGATGACTGCTAATGGGCACGGGGTTTCTTCTGGAAGTGATAAAGTGTTCTCGAAGTAGATGACGTTGGTTGCACAACTTGTGAATATACTTAAAACCACTAAATTATACGCTTAAGAAGAGTGAATTTTATGGTATGTGAAATATCTCAAAAAAACACACAAGGGAATAATTAATTAAAAATTCAGGATGGTGGTTACATCCTGGGGGTGGGAAATTGAGAGGTCAGGGAGGGACACATAGGAGCTTCTAAAACACTTGAAACTTGTTCAGTTCCTTAACCTGGTCAGGCGGCATATCAGGGGTTGACTTTATTATTCTTTAAACTGTAGATTTGCTTTACTCACACTTCTGTTTGAATACATAATGATATTTTAAAAATTAAATATATATATATATATCATAAGGAAGAAAAAGACAATGGGAGAAAAGAAACAAAGAAAGAGACAAAGGCAGAAAGTTCTAGCAACTAGGGAGATGTGCTGGAGCTTAAACACAAGATGAGGACCCTGTGGTGGGGAAGCTTGTGCCATCCTACAAGCTCCCGAGGCACTTCTGCCATCTCACCTGGCACCACCATCTCCCGCACCCTCCCCACCTCCCACCTTCCTAAGGTCTTCTAAGACTAGGGAAGCCTGAGTCTTTGTCTCTCAATTTGCCAGAGTGGCTGCAGCATCCCATCCCCATCTCTGAACTGTCCTTCTATGCCCCAATACTTCTCTCTTTTGTAAAAAAAAAAAAAAAATCCAGCCTCCTTTCCCAGGCACACCACCATCCAGCAGCTCCTTCTCTCCCTCTGTTTCTTCTGGGCACTCTCTCTGATACATCCAACCAAACTGATCCTTCATCTTGCAGACCTTGACTCTTATTCACTGAGTATGTTAGTATTTCTGGCCTTTAAATCTTGAAGTCTTTTGATAATGTTCCCGTGAACTCCCCACTGACTTTAACATGCACGGGGCCACTTTCCCCTCCTGCCTGTAACTGCTCATGGCAGGCACTGAGCATATGGACCAATTCCCCTAACCAGGAAAGCTGATTCAGCAACTTGGGTTGCTAAAGAGGCCGGGGCAACCAAACTGATCTCTCTCTATGAGTGGGGGTTTCTTGAAACAAAAGCAAATCTTCTCTTATAAACAAAACATTCTGTCTCTGGTAAGCTTCCTTGCAAATGAAGAAGTATAAAATAAATGGAATGTAAAGAGTTCTACAGAATTTGTTCAACCAACAGAGAAATGATCAAGCCTACAGAGATAACTTAAAATCAGAAAATTCATTTAAAAGATATTACTTTGCTTGTTCCCCCAACAAATCAATAAGGGGCAATATAATCCTCAGAACAGAATTCGGAATACATGGCACTCAGTAAACTTCTGCTGTAGAAATAAATTAGCTAATTAATTCATGTCTTATGTCAGCTTTCTATGTCCTCAACCAGTAAGTCAGAGGAACCGGCATGAGGCTCCCTTCGTTCCTCAATCCCACTAGACAACCTTTGACCAGAAGGGGCAGAGGAAGAGAAGGAGCTGCTGGATGGTGATGCGTCTGGGGAAGGGAGGCTGGGGGAGCAGAGGCAGAAGAGAAATGTCCACCTGGTGTGACCTCACAAGCTTCCAGGGTGACTTTTATAAAACACGGTGAATCACGCTAGTCTCACAGCCTCATCCCTCCAGGTTTGGACGGAAACCGACCATGGTCAACCAAAGCTCTCCAGCGGGCTTCCTCCTTCTGGGCTTCTCTGAACATCCAGGGCTGGAAAAGATTCTCTTCATGGTTGTCTTAACTTCCTACCTCCTGACCCTGGCCGGCAACACCCTCATCATCCTGCTCTCTGTGCTGGACCCCAGGCTCCACTCTCCAATGTACTTTTTCCTCTCCAACCTCTCCTTCTTGGACCTCTGCTTTACCACAAGTTGTGTCCCCCAGATGCTGGTCAATCTCTGGGGCCCAAAGAAGACCATCAGCTTCCTGGGCTGCTCTGTCCAGCTCTTCATCTTCCTGTCCCTGGGGACCACTGAGTGCATCCTCCTGACAGTGATGGCCTTTGACCGCCATGTAGCTGTCTGCCAGCCCCTCCACTATGTCACCATCATGCACCCCCGCCTGTGCTGGCAACTGGCATCTGTGGCCTGGGTTATTGGACTGGTGGAATCAGTGGTCCAGACACCACCGACCCTTCGCCTACCCTTCTGCCCCCACCGGCAGGTGGATGACTTTGTCTGTGAGGTTCCAGCTCTAATTAGACTCTCCTGTGGAGACACCACCTACAATGAGATCCAGATGGCAATTGCTAGTGTCCTCATCTTGGTCGTGCCCCTCAGCCTCATCCTTGTCTCTTATGGTGCCATTGCCAGGGCAGTGCTGAGGATTAATTCTGCCATAGCATGGAGAAAGGCTTTGGGGACCTGCTCCTCCCATCTCATTGTGGTCACCCTCTTCTACAGCTCAGTCATTGCTGTCTATCTCCAGCCCAAAAATCCTTATGCCCGAGAGAGGGGCAAGTTCTTTGGTCTCTTCTATGCAGTGGGCACTCCTTCACTTAACCCTCTCATATACACCCTGTGGAACAAGGAGGTAAAGAGGGCATTCAGGAGGTTGCTGGGGAAAGAAGTGGAGCCCAGAGTAAGCTAGGGAGAGCTGCTTAGTGTGCTTTAAAATTGCAAAGAGATTCTACATGCTTTTACCAGGACATTTGAGCTCCCCACCCCTCTGCTTCCTCATACCCATCACACCACAGCAATAGATGATAGCCGTGTGGGTGTGGGTGTGGCTGTGTGTGTACGTGTGTGCAAGAGATAGACTGAAAATGTAGTAAAGGGAGGTTTCTCTATATAAAACATTCCCATATTTTTAAGTCTTCACCTGCATCATCATGTCCCTCATTTTATCATTTTCATTTCCAACTCCCCTCCCTTGTCATATCACAATTTCTTCACCTCCAACTCTAATTCCTACCATATCTTCTTTGCTTCTCCTCTGAGCCCCCCCCCCCCGAGCCCCCCCCCCCCGCCCTGCTTCCTTAAGCATCTGTTTTGCATTCTCCTTCTATTTTATTTCCCAAATAACAGCAAGGGAGAGAGAAAGCCGAAGCCCAATTAAATTCAGGAACTCGCCCAAGAACACACAGTGTTAGAACCAAAATCCAGGCCCCACGACTTCACATCAGGCAACTCTCAAATACACGATGCTGCTTTCACACCATAATCAAATATCCCAGTATGCTTAGGCTTCAAGCCAGAACAGACTCTTACAGAGAAAGCTTAATTTCTTCAGTTTTATTATTTCTTCTCTGAAAACGCCCACAAATCGCAGGCAAAGGCGCAGCCCAGAAACACAGGGAAATGTCTTAAATATTTAGGCCATCTGGACAATTCTGACACTGAGGGGTTTGGTGCCATCTTCTGGGGAAATTTGGTATCGCATGTGGCATCCCAGACTCCCGACCTAAGACCTCTCTGCAGTGCGTAAAGATGCTACTCGACTTACGAGGGGCTTACGTCCCAGTAAACTTACCATAAGTTAAAAACGTTGTAAGTCGAAAACGGACGTTTTGCAGACATGATGGAATGCGAAAACACAAAAAATATCCAAAACCGCTGGCCACTCAGTGCACTGTAGAGTATGGGTTGTTTACCCTCGTGATCGGGTGGCTAAGAGCTGTGCTCACTGCCGCTGTCCAGCATCGCCAAGAGTATTCCACTGAATTTCGCTAACCCAGGAAAAGATCAAAATTCAGAATTCCAAGTACAGTTTCTATTGACTGCTTATCGCTTTGGCACCATTGTAAAGTAGAAAAATCCTAAGTAGAACAACAGCAAATCAAGGACAACCTGTAGTGTAGTCTACTCAGAGAGATAATTATAGTTACTGTTATCATAAAGTATTTATATAGTGATTATGATATTCCAGATACCACTTGAAGTAACTTATACACATTGACTCATTTAATCTTTATGACAACACTATGAAGCAGATAACATTATTATCCTTTTTCAAATTTAGAAACTAAGAGTTTAAGCAGCGGCTTGAAATTGTGCTAGCCAGGATTCGAACCGAGGAGGACTGGATCCAGACTCCATGCTCATAACTCTGCCTTTTGGCACAAACAATGCCTCCCCAGCCCAGTTCAGATGCATCAACTTCTCCTCAAATTCCAGTTTAGAAATACAACTAATTTGATCCTCCAGCTGAAGGAGTTTTACCTCCCTGGAATAAGAGTTTTTCAAATGCTTCAAAACATCCCATGGGAATAAGAAATAATAGAACAATAAACCCCTTGGAAGAAGTTGTGTTACAGCTCACTGTGTTTCTGGCTTAGTTCCCCCACTAGATTCCGGGTTCCCAGAAGTCAAGGCCCAGAATTTTGCAGAAAATTGGCATCCATTTCTATAAATGAATGAATGAATCTTACTCTCCAAAGGATGCGTAAAGGATTCTGAGGTCCTAATCCCATAGACACTATCTTCTAGCTTTTCCATGGCAGTGGCAGCAATACCAAGTTCTCTTTGGATAGATGCTGATAAAACAAGAAAAAGTAAAATCCTAGTTTTATTTCTAGTCCCAACACAAAATGGCTTTGATTCAATATCTCTCCTGGCATCAGCACAGAACAGTAGCATTAAATCTATTTTAATCCTAATCTTCATCCTTGCCGTCCCTGTGCTAATCTTATTGTCTCCTCATCCTCATTCTTAGACTGTATCCTAATCTTAATGTAGAGCCCCCCATTGTATATCTAATAATCCTAATCTCAGCCTTACAAGTAATGCTAACTTTAATTACACTTTTCAAATCACTTATGTAATACCTTTTCCTCATGACCACCTCTATCCTCTTTCTCTTACTGGTACCTAGAAATCTCTATTCTCTCCTCCTATTTATCAGCTCACATGCCCTGAAGTCCTAATGTTTGTGTATAATAAAATGGTTTCTAGACACAGTCTAGGGGAAACTTCACAACAGAGAATTAAATGAAACAATCTAGAAGAATCTGTTTTAATGAAATCTGCTTTGTTGAATAAATGGTTTAACATGGACCTTAGGACTAACATCTTCTGTCCTGAATTCATTCTATCTCCATGTGGACAGTTATCTATTGAATACTCTAGGAGAAAATCAAAAACAAAGTTACTCAGTCACAACCCTCAAAGTGTCCAGAGAAGATAAGTATGTTCAGAAACATATTTCCAGCACGCATAATAGTTATACAACTGAGTTGGGGGCAAATATGGGGCCAAAGTAATACAGAATAAGAGAATAAATTGTATGAGTGCTTGGGGTGGGGTGGATCAGCACAGTCTTCCTAGAGGTTTGAACCATGGCAGAGGGAACAAAATTAAATATTTGCAATTTGCTGAATGAAAAGGGCTAAAGACAGAAATAAGCATGTTATAAATTAAGATGCAAAGGTATGGGTAACAGAGTTACACCAGGGAGCCAAAAGGTTAAGGAGGAAGATATAGATTATATACATATATATATGTAATTTATAGTCAAAAATATACAGAAGCACCAGTATGGGCATGAGGGGTGACAGTCAGCTTTGTATCGCATGAATATTCATAACCAATAAATAAATAAAATAATAATAAAAATACATATATTCAGAAGCTACTCAATTGGGTATAACCAGAAAAAAAAGGGGGGGTGGAATTCCTTACAGATGTTTCAAACCTACAAGATTTAGGTCTCCTGAGAGTGAGTACAACACCTGAGTTGGAAGCGTTAAAGGGACATTATTCAAGAACTTCAGGGTTTTAGTTGCCAGTTCAAGCATGGACACCAGTTTATCAAAGGGCTCACTAAATTATGAACAGATACTGATTCACAGGGCCCAGCTCCTGCTGTATCCCTTCAGCCCCCAGTGAAGCCAGCCTTCCTAGTTTCCCCTATGCAGAATTAATTGCTCACCTTGAAGAGTACCAGAATATGTGACTTCACAATATGCCTCTTTAGCATATGGATTATTTTGAGCTAAAGTCCACTGAGGACCGTCAGACCCAAAACGCTACAAAACCAGAGCACAAGTTTTCATTTTGTAAGGGAAATTTACATTTGTAAACGTATAATTCCTTTCAATGGAGATGGCACCAGCTTAAATTTTCATAATAAACTTTACTAAACCACCTTTGTTTACCATATTTTCCTGGTCACCTCTCCATAACTTGCCTCCCCCACCCACCGATGCAGAAGTCCAAAACCTCTTTTCCTTTATTTAGCCTAAGAGGGTATACAAGTTCAAATTGTGACACCTCTTTGGATTGTTCATCACTATGCACTCCCATGTGTACATGCACAAAGCACTTCTATTTTTTTTTTTTTCTTTTGTTAATCTGTGTAATTTACAGGGCCTCAGCTGGGGAACCTAAGACAGGTAGAGGAGAAAAACGTTTCTCCTCCCCTACACCCCTCCGTACACCTCTGGGGTGTGCACTCTGCATGTTGCATGAATGTTACTTGAGCATACGTGTCTGTCTCCCCTGCTTTGCTGCTTCACAGTCCCCAGCACTGTGTCAGCCCATATAAGCCTCAGGACGTGCTGGGACTTGTCTCCCATGAGAAAGTCTCCAGCATGTGCTTCCTTGCTCCAGGGGGTCATGTAAGTGGATGCCATGTTTGCTGGAAAGTATTTTGAATATCACCCGTTTGAGGGAAAGCTGCCACTTGACATGAAGCCCATCTTATGATTGCCCTGAGGCTAATGGACAATGAAGGGCAAAGTAACAGAATGCCCTGCTTCAAAAGCCTGAGTGAAAAACAAAATGTTGCCTGTCCAGGGAGGAGGCACCATCAGCAGAGCCATCTCAACGCCTCAGGCAAAAAGGCCGGGTGTTGGACTACAGCCGGCCCTGAAGTGTCCTGAAGGAATCAAGTCTGGTAAGAGGCTGAATTCCAGCAAGTAGACAAGACTGAGGTGATCAACTTCAGAGGCAGACAAGTAGGGTGGCAAGGAGGAGTGAACACTGGCTTTGGAGTAGGCAAGCCAGATGCAGTAGATGGTTTTTTCCAAAGAAGGCTGAAAAGCATATTTATCCCATTCCACATGCTCTTTTTATAATGTGATTTACACTTGTCTTACCAAGAGGTGGGTCTGTTTCTATCCCTTGTATCTGGGCACAACCCTGTAACTAGCCAGACCAATGGGATGTGGGATAAGTGATGCTGTGACTTCCACGGTTTTGTCAGAAAATGTTCCTAGCTGACCCTCTCACCATCTCTCTCAGGACACTCACATTTGGAACTCAAGTCACTCTGTTATGAGGAAGTCTAGGCCACATGGAATGGCCATGTGTAACGTTGTAGCCACAGCCAACGCCCACCTTTACACAAATGAGAAAAGGGCCTTTGGATGACTCCAGCTACCAGCCTTCAAATCTTCCAGCTGTTGTGGTGCAGGGATAAACTCGCCCCACTGTACCCTGTCTGAATTCCTGATCTACGGAGACCATGAGAGATAACAAATGATTATTGTTGTTTTAAGCCTTTATAGGGTAATAAGTTACACAGCAATAGATAATGATGCATGCAGTTTGAATGCCAGCCCTACGCATTAGTATCCGTGTAGCACTGCATAGGATTCTTCCTCTCCCTGAGCCACGGTCTCCTTGACAGATAATGAGCACAACCCGCACCCCCCCACCCCGCCTCCTGTGGGGTTGTCCCGAGCACCAGAGCTAACGACTTAGATGCCCAACACCCCTGGCTGCTCTCTTAAGCTATCTCATTTATTTATTTGTTCA
>NW_007740527.1:10910-11739 GCF_000696425.1 Galeopterus variegatus | reverse complement strand
AAAAATGTGAGAATCACTTAAAAAACACAGTGCTAAAGGAAAAGAGATAAGTTGAGCTTCAGAAATGTACTTCTCCAAGAGGACACAAAGAGTTATAAAAATACCAGGCAACTTTTTTTTCTCTTGTGTGGGTATACATAAAGCAAACGTATTTCACAGGGCCTGGTTTTCCAAAGTCTTGCAGTTTCCGGTTTAGCCTAACTTCTTAAAAGTACATATAAAATGTTAACCTTGCAAAAGACAGGAAATTTTTCCCCAGGCTAGTCTCTGTTGTAACATAAAGAATTGTAGCACAGCAAGGTTGCTGGCTCAAAGAACAGACAGGTTACTGATTTATATGTAAAGATACTGGGAAATAGCAGTAAGGAGAGAGAATGTTTGCTAAGATCAAGTTTTTGTTGGTGGATCCACTTAACTTCTTGCAAATTGCATTGTGGAATGTCACCTTGCTTGTTTTACTGAATGTTACCAGCTTCTATTGTTAAACTTATTAAACTATACTTAGCAAAAACCCCACCTATGTTCTCTTCCTGTCACTTCCTGATCTGGAGAATAAAGGCAGGAAGAGAACCCCAATTCGGGGTTAATTTCCAAAATGGAAGGAATGCCTCTCTCTTGAGGGTTCCGGGAGATTAACCCCTTCAGGGCTTCTCACTGCTCAGAAGAGATGGGCTTTGAATAATCTTCGGCAGCTCCGTCACCCAGGGGAAAAGGGGTGACAAATCCGTGGGAGGCAAAGCAACACCCTTGGCCATTCAAAACTTTCTTTCAGGCCAGCCCATGGCTCACTTGGGAGAGTGCGGTGCTGATAACACCAAGGCCATGGGTT
>NW_007740527.1:7346-9216 GCF_000696425.1 Galeopterus variegatus | reverse complement strand
ACATCTTAGCAGAAACTGAGACTCTGCGATAAGGAGAGGGTGTGGAAGGCCCCACGAAACAGGAATTGGGGAAAAGTGCGTAACAATGTGCAGGGTGGTGCACATGGCTCTGTTGGAAGAATACAATGATTTTAAGGTGCAAAGGTACACAAGGTACATTGAGTGTACGCAGGGAAAATACATGATCCACACGAATGTGTGCAAGTAGAGAGGACATGACTCAGTATGCTAGACAAAGTGCACTTGCCTACCCAAACACACACATGGACACACCCCTGACCACGAGAGGGGCACACATAGCCGAGTGCAGGGGGCGCAAGAGAGCACGTGGGAAAAGCGTGTGTGCACAGGAGCATGTCCAGTGGGCACAAGCAAGAGAGGGAGGATCATGTGTGCTGAGAAGTGTGAGCAGAGGCAAGGAGCATGTGAGCCTTGGCAAGAAGGAGTCCCCAGAAAAAGCAAAATTCAGTGGGGGACAAAATGTGTGGAAGGGCAGGATGAAAGGAGACTATGATGGTGAGAAAAAAGGAGAGGCCCCTGTTGGGGTGGAAAGAGCACTTGTGGGGAGACCCCTGCTGGATGGGAGCAGAGCACAAAAGCAAAGGGGTTGCCATGGTAACTAGACAGAGAGCGATGATGTGAGGCTGCTGAGGAGTCGGTGAGCGAGTAGCTTCAAGAGAGGTGGAAACTAAATGATGAAGTAGTGATATAAAATTATACGAATGAACAAGAGAGAAAAAGGTTGTTTCCCAGAGTACTGGAGACCCAAACAACCCCACGACTCACAGAGGGACATGTATTTACAAGAGATGGGATTGGATAGCACGTTCTTCCCCAATGGGGATAGGGATCCCCTGCTTCCCCCAAGTCCCCACCATTCCCCCTCTTCCTTTCCCTCCCCCTACTGGCCTGTTCTCCCTTGCCCTCCCCTCACTTATAAAGCAAATGGACTCGACTCCCATCACAGCTAAGTCGGTCGGGGGGCTCAGGAGGTCCCCTGGGCAGGCCCCCAGAGGGGTCTGGGGGTGTTGGGGGGTGGCGCCGGGAGCGTAGCTGCTGCCGAGACTGGAGTTGATGGCGCAGTTCAGAGACACGCTCCTCTTTCTGGAGGAAAAAAACACAATTGGAGAGCAGAAGAGAGGGAGGTCATGGAGGGCAGGGAGGAAGGAAAGGGAGGAAGTGCAAAGAAAAATGTGGGCAGGGGGAGATATCGGATAAGTGGAAAGACAGAAGAAATTAAAACGAGGAATCAACATGGAACAAGGAAGGCCAAAGAACATAATGGGGTCACCAACAGAAGAAAAGAGATCAGAGAAAGACGAGAAAATTTGAAAACAAAGGAGAAAATAGAGAAGGGGAGAAAAATCAGTGCACACAGATTCCAATAAATTGCCCAGAGATTTTCATCAACCCAGTTTGAATTCCCACCTCTTTGGCACTGCAGTGGCCCCTAACTACTGCCTGGGGTGCAGCGGACACTATGGGTACCTGCCCGGACCCCCTGTGCTGGGGGGCACACTCGACATCAAGCTGCTCTGAGTGTTGGCTGCTAATGACTCAGCCACCCCCCAATTGCCACCCACACCCACTAGCCACCCCCTTGCCTCACGTGTGTTGAGTCAACAGTGCGGCTGCCACTCCAGAGCCCCCTCCACCTCATGAGGCCAACACTAGACTTTACCTGAGACTGAGTCTTGCTCAACCCTTTCCCTTCCCTATCCTGCTCCACTCACTCCCTCACTGGTTTTCTCCTGAGACCCTCCCTCATGACCACCTGAACCTGTATCTCAGGCTCTGCTTCAGACAACCCGACCTAGGACATGGGCCTCCTGGTCCCTCCGCCACCCCAACCCCCACACCCTGCCATCCC
>NW_007740527.1:968-6233 GCF_000696425.1 Galeopterus variegatus | reverse complement strand
ATCTAGGTCAACCCCTCCCTCAAGGCAGGAACTCCCAGGATCTCTATACACACATTCAGGTCCTGAATCAGTCAGTCCCTGGGGATACCCGGCCAGAAATCCTGGTTCAGAGACCAGCCCATGAACCACAAACAAGAATTTACCTTCTCTGTGTTCCTATAAAGTGAGGATACTAATATCTACTTCATTAGATAGTTGCAAGAAGATTAATTATAAAATGTCTGTAGTGTGCTTTATAAACTGTAAAGTGCGTTATAAACTGTAAAGTGCTTTATAAATCTGAGGCATTAACAAACATTTTAAAACTTCCATGCAACTGATCCCAGATCTAGCGTCTGATTCTTCCCAGTCCACCAAATACATCTGGGTTGCTGCAGTCAGCCCACAGGGTCAACGCCAGGTGTCCGGGAAGCTCACCGCCACATTGTAGATGGCCATGCCCACAGCCCTGTGGTCATTGATCTTCTCAGTGGACACACTCTTGGTCTCATAAGCAAGAAAGATCCCCAGCAGCAGCAGCAGCCCCTTGTAACCATAGAAAATGCCTAGGATAGCAGGAAAGGGTCACCTGGGCAAGAGGACCTCCTCGTCCTCATGGGCCACTCAATTATCATCCTCTCTCTTTGCCCTTCACCTACTGCTGATCCTCCTCATAGCTCCACAGTGAAAAGGGGACTCTCCTCTCCAATCCAGCCCCTATGACCCAGCACATCTCTTCCCGTGTCCCCTATCTCTATGTCCACCCAACTTGTCCAGACCTCACTGCTGCCTCCTGGAATTCACAAAGGAAGATGATGGTCATGAGCAGCTGTCAGTCAAGCAAGAGCCTGATGAATGGCCAGGAATGGGCCAGTCTGGGCCACACACAATGTCTCTCCCCTTACCCTCCAGGTGGGAAGATGGCTTTCCAGGCTTACGGTAGGTTTGCCAGTTGTGGCCATGAATCAAAGCAACGTCAGTAAGGCCAAGGGGGCCTATACCCATGACCTCACAGTCTCAGTCTTACTCCAGGGAGCTGACCAGACACAGATGGTACCGAGTCTGATGATGGGGCCATCCCCACTGGTCCCTCTGCTGAATACAAGTTCATCTTCATCCCNCTGCTGATCCTCCTCATAGCTCCACAGTGAAAAGGGGACTCTCCTCTCCAATCCAGCCCCTATGACCCAGCACATCTCTTCCCGTGTCCCCTATCTCTATGTCCACCCAACTTGTCCAGACCTCACTGCTGCCTCCTGGAATTCACAAAGGAAGATGATGGTCATGAGCAGCTGTCAGTCAAGCAAGAGCCTGATGAATGGCCAGGAATGGGCCAGTCTGGGCCACACACAATGTCTCTCCCCTTACCCTCCAGGTGGGAAGATGGCTTTCCAGGCTTACGGTAGGTTTGCCAGTTGTGGCCATGAATCAAAGCAATGTCAGTAAGGCCAAGGGGGCCTATACCCATGACCTCACAGTCTCAGTCTTACTCCAGGGAGCTGACCAGACACAGATGGTACCGAGTCTGATGATGGGGCCATCCCCACTGGTCCCTCTGCTGAATACAAGTTCATCTTCATCCCTGCTTTGGACCCTAAGATTCTCACAGCAAAAGATCAACTCTCCTCTATTCTCAGAAAAGATTAATGCAATGACAAAGGGGTGGGACATCAAGCTGGGTTGACAAGCTCTCTGCCTCCTCTCCTCCAAGCCAACTGCCCTTGCCTATCTCTCCCGCCTCAGCTGCTCCTGCCCCTCCTTCACCACATCCCACACACCAAGCCATGTGTTCATCTTCTTGGAGCTGCAGTGCTCCAGCTGGGGCAGAATAGAGACGTCAATATCTTCCTTTGGTTCCTCCTTGGCGAAAGTCTAAGGGAGAAATGGGGCCACAGGAAAGATGATTGCCTTCCTTCCCTTCCCTCCTCAGTCCTCTGCTCAGTCCCTGACTCCCAACCCTGCTGCTTCTTTCTTATGAGACCCTCAATGCTGATCCCAAATCCCACTCTAGGCCTGGAAACATCTTCCTGAACACACATGAAGTGCTTGTTCCCCACCTTCCCCAACGCCAGGAAATTCTACACATCCCTCCCAGATCCCCACCACTTCCTTTCTTTAGATGAATCCAGAATCCTCTGATGGAACTCCTTCTAGGAAAGAAAGGAAGAACTGCTGACATGCAGAAGGCCAGAAAGTACTCTCACACCAAGCAGCTTTATGCCTCAAGACCATGCACGGCCTGGGGGAACGTGACAGCCTGTGACCCTACTCTGCCTCCTGCCCCCAGCACCTCTTCTCAAGCAGTACCTCAATGGTCCGGTGCAAGGGGTCCACAATCTGCCAGATGGCGAGAGTGAGGACATCCATGCCCACCAGCAGGCCCACTGTGGCATACAGCTTCCAGGGCTCCAAGGTCTAGGCAAACATGCAGGGAGCACAGGCACATCAGGGGAAAATCCTCTGAGCCCCAGGAGCCAAAAAGCTAGTGCTGAGGACTGGGAAGTGGCTCACCTTCCTCCACTCCTTCTTCTCCTCCTTCTTTGTGAAGACTGTGTGGACCCACCAGATCTTGGTGAACATGGAGCCATAGCCCAGACTAAAGCCCAGGCCCAGGAACCAGAGACGGGCCTGGAAAAGGAGAGGGCACAGGTAGAACAGAGCAGACAGAGGGTGGGACAGTGGATAGGATGGGCAGAGCCACAGGAAGAGTGTGGGCAGACAGCAGGCAGGGCACAGCCAGTGGGGGGAATGTGTGTGGGGAAGGGGCAGGGCAGCAGAAGACTACCTACTTCCCAAAATTCCTACAATCCATCTCTTACTTCTACACCACTAAGAGGATCTTAGAAAACAAACACCTCTCACTGTTCCTCAGTACCTACAGGTCACAGCTTGAGCACCTCCGATGCAACACAGACCCTTCACCATATGGCCCCTCCCACCTGTCCAGGCTCACCTCCCAGGCCCTCACCCACGCCATGCTCCAGCCATGCTGCACCACTCTCTTTCATGCCTTTCCTAGCCACATGATGTTCCCTGTGCTCCTGGAGTAACCTTCCTCTATTTTTCAGATTGACAAAATCGATGCATCCGATATTCAAACATCACCTCTTTTATAAGGCCCACCCAACCACCCTGACTGTGATCTGCACTCCCTTAGTCACTCCCATAGCACTTTGTGCAAATCACTACTCTAGAACCTCTCCTATTGCAGTGCAGATAATTGTCAGCTTCTCCCACTGCAGTCTGGTCTCACTGGGAATAGATAACTCCTGATGAACTGCATGTGCATGTGTGTGCAAATGACGTGCACAGATGTGTTATCAGGACAGCACAGGGCAGAGGAAAGAGAAAGAATGGGCCAAATCAAGGAAAGAGTGGGTGTTTCCCACCAGTATAATAAAGAACCACTCAAATATCACTGTTGAAGCCAGACTTTCCCCACTGCCCCAGAACCTTGCATGTTCCAAGAGCCCTGGAGGCCCTCCTCCCTGTGTGACAGTGGTCCCTTCCCCCATCTCTCTCTGCTGTCTGTTTAGATCTCTGCCTCCATCCTTCCAAACCCCAACTGAGGCTGCCGTGGGAAGTCCACAGTTCCGGTTCTCAGCTCCCACACCACAGACAAGCCACCATTGTTCAGGGGTTCTTTGTGCAGACCCCCTTCCTTTGTTCTCAACACCTCCCTCCTCTTCTGTACAAGGCATGCCATGGCAACCTTGGAACTGACAAGTGAACTACAGAATGAAAAGGTCTGGAGGCACAGAAAGAAGGGACGGAGCCAAATAGACCAGAGGGGTGATGCTAGGATGAAGGGAAAGATGAGAGAAGGAAAGGTGTGGAACATAAATCACAGAAAGTGCTCCATAAATCACAGGAGAGCCACATTCTGCAAGGTATTTGCCCACCACCTCCTCACCTGGCAGACGAAGGGAAACTGGTTTCTCCCAATGTGGTAACCATCCAGCCCAAGAGGGAAGACAGCAGCTAATGCCAGCGAGCAGCCCACAGCAGTCAGATTGTTCAGGTTGGGCTGTGAGTTCTGGATGTAACTAGGGCAGAGGCGGGGAGGGTGGGGGAGGGGAGAGCAGAATTACCCCTGTTCTCCAAGGAGGCTCATCTCTCCAAATGCCATGCAATGCATGACCCCAACTTCAGGGCCACAGGGCTAAAGGAAGACAGGCTTGCAGCAGGTGGCAGAGCCTTAAGAGACAAAGTGAACTTGGTCACTGGGCTGGAGATGGAGCTGCGGGGGCCTCACCCAGCATAAGGCCCCACCAGAAACAGTCTATTTATTTAGAGCCCCAAAGGTTTGGGGTATTTTTTGTCCCCCCCCCCCCAGTGAGCTTCTTTGGAGCAGGGGTGGGGGGTGTATCTGATTTTCCCCTCTTTCATCCTCAGTAAGTCAGAATGAAAACCTTCATGACACATGGCCTAAGGAGTTACACAGGTTCTAGTCTCACTCCCTTCAAGAAGCATGCTCATTTTCTTGGACAGGAAGACAGAAAAATGCCAGAAGAGAAACTTACCGGACATGGGAGTTGTAGATGTTAAAGGACAAACAGACAACAGCTAGGACAATGCCCAGGCTGGAGAGAACTGAGACGGAGATAAAGAGTTTCTGTGACAGGAAGCGGAATGTCTTGATGACCAGGGTCTGGTCAGCTGGGGGGGACCCTCCTGCATGGCACAGGGGAGAGGGGACGGAGGAGAAAAGAGAAAGGAAGGAGGACAAAGGAATGAAGATGGGACAGGAGGAAGGGGCAGAGGACAAGGCTGCCGACAGACATTCAGTCATCAGCTGAGGACATAAGGCCCTAATTCTACTGAAGAGGGGCTGTTGCAGATAGAACACGCAGGGGTCTTAGGAAGCAATCAGAAATAAGATGAGAAGATGGAGTGAATGCTATGTCCAGAGGATGGGAAATGCTGAAGCATATCACTACAGTTGTAGAGGCTTTTTTGTTGTTATTGTTTGTTCTTTCTGTTTTTCTGTCTTTCTTGCAGCAAAGGAAAATGGGAGGGGAAAGAGGGGGTGGCTGAGAAATAAATTTTATGACATCACTTATAACCCAAATCAAAAGGTGCAAAAGACAATTACAGAATCATAAAGCTAAAGGGGCTTCATTCAAAGCATCTAGTGTGGCCTCCTAACCTTAGGCAAAAATAAAACTAATCTGAGATTTTAACCCTGGCAGGGTGGTATTCCCAAAGGTATTCTCCAGTTATAATTAAAGAGAAGTTCAAATTTGTCATAGTTCACCAAAAAATTAATTCCAATTTGCTTAGTTT
>NW_007740527.1:0-343 GCF_000696425.1 Galeopterus variegatus | reverse complement strand
AAACTATGGCGAGAGAGGCGAAGGCGAAGGCCGCATCCTGCTGGCTGGACAGAATCATGGTGACCGGCGCAGTGATGAGGCACAGGACCTAGGGGATTAGAATGTGTTTGGGGAGTCTCAGACCTGCAGGCTCAGACAGGATCCAAGGTTTTCTTCCCCTGAGAGAGCCTATGAGGACAGGTTCCTGGTAAACTTCCCATTTGAAAAAAATCCTAATTCTGGATCATCCCCAGCTCTAGATTGAGAAGAATCCCAAATAAACTGTCCCAAACCAATTCCTAGATCTAGGTCAACCCCTCCCTCAAGGCAGGAACTCCCAGGATCTCTATACACACATTCAGGT
>NW_007740526.1:28851-43631 GCF_000696425.1 Galeopterus variegatus | reverse complement strand
AAAATATAGTTGTCTTTCTTAAAAACGTTTGTTTAATGTTAGCATGTGATAGGCTTTTTTTTTCCTAACCAAATAAATATTTTAATTAAATATTTAATTGAAAACTAAAGTTTAGTGTCTCACATGGTAAATATCGATGGATAGAACCTACATAAACAGAAGATTTTTGAGTCCTCAATAATTTTTAAGAGTGTAAAGGGGTCTTAAGTCCAAAACTATTGCAAACCACTGATCTACGTCAGGTGAGATCACATTCTCGCCTTCTCTGTACATTGTCTTTAGTCTTCAGAACAGAGCTGCCAGACAGAGCCTACGATCTCCAGCTTACAGAAGACAAGAAGGAGGCTCAGAAAACCCACACCTCTAGTAAGAGATAAAGCTGGGACTGAACACACTCACTTTTTCTGCTATCCCTCCTTTTCTGCATAGCCTCCTAATATCCATCATCGCAAAAGGAAGGTTTATGAAAGAGAAAGAAAACCACAACAATTAGAAATTTTGCAAGAGTCAAACTTCACTATCCAATGCTTTCTGAATTCTCTGCCTTACTTGGTTTTAAGGAAAGGAAACCAATTTAGTTCAAAAAGACATCTCTCCATCCCTGGCTCAGCCCTGCCACCAGCTCTGGGGGTTGCTGGGTCTGTGCTACGCAGAGCCAGGAATGACCCGGCTCACGACATCTGCACAGTGCCCTCTGCTGGTCCTTCCCTGCTGGTGACCTTAGTCTGTGTGACTCCTCACCACACCTGGTTTCCTCCCAGGTTTCAGTCATTCAGCTGTCATCATGGGCCAGGCACTTGTGCAACTCTCAGGATATAAAGATATAAGAAGTTAGGGTCTCTTCTCTTAAGGTGCTTACAGTTCTGTGCAGTGGTTCCCAACCTTTTAAAGAACAATCTCAGATCATTCTTCCCTGAAAAGACTTTTTAAAATATTTTTTACAGCAGTTTTAGGTTCACAGCAAAAATGAGTGGAAAGTACAGAGATTCCCATATACCCCATGCCCCTACACTTACAGCTTCCCCGACTATCAACAGCCCCCACCAGAGTGATGCATTTGTTAGTATCAGTGAACCTGCATTGACACATCATTATCACACAAATTCCATAGTTGACATTATGGCTCACTCTTGGTGGTGCACATTTTGTAGGTTTGTTCAAATGTACAATGGCACGTATCTACCATTAAAAGTCTTTTAAAAATATTAAACTGGATTTCCCTCCTTGGAGGACATGCACCCACCAGTTTGGCCCAGGTGAATGCCCTGGGAAAAGGGCATGGTGGTCACCTCTCTTCAGCCTGATGGAGTCATTGGGCCTGTGACTCCACCGAGGGCCTCCAAGGCAAGAAGACTGGCTTTGAGTGGCCCTTATGGAGCCTCCTGCTTCTCAACCAGGTATATTTCTAGTACAGGAAGCAGGTTACACAGAGCTTTTTCACAGGAGAGGCACTGCCATAGGCAAAATAACGCACCCTCTCCCCGCAAAAAGATGTCCACGCCCAAATCCCTGGAAACTTATATGGCAAAAGGGACTTTGCATATGTTATGAAGTTAAGGAATTTGAGATGGGGAGATGATCCTGGATTATCTGGTGGAGGCGGCAGTGTAATCACAAGCATCCTTATAAGTGACATTAGAAAGCAGGAGAGTCACAGGAGGAGATGAGATGACAGAAACAAGATAGAATCAGAGGAGATTTGACAGTCAGGCTGCTGGCTTTGAAGATGGAGCAGGGGACCATGAGCAGGTGGCCTCTAGAAGCTGAAAAAGGCAGGGAAGTGGATGGTCCCCAAGAACCTCCAAAAGGAGCACAGCCCTGCCAACATTTTGATCTTAGCCCAATGAGACATGTGTTGGACTTCTGACCTCCAGAACTGTAAGATAATAAACTCGTGTTGTTTTAGACCACGAGTTTTGAGGTTATTGGTTATAGCAGCCATAGAAACTGATACAGGCTCAGAGAAGTATATACCTCTGGGGCTCAGAGCATTTCCAGTTGGCTGGAATGTGAAAGCAAACCCAGTAGAGAAAAGCAGGAGTCCTGCTGGTGGGGTCTTTCAGATGGCAGCAAAGGATGCTGGCTGAGCTGCGTCAGAGTCACTGAAAGCTTTAGTGAGGTTGCTTGGGCTGTGGGTTGATTCGTGGCTGGACTGGCCAGTTTAATTATCTATGATGGCCACAGGGAGGAACCATGTTGTCAGTGACCTTGGGCCACACAAAGACTCCCAAATGAACCATGGTATAGTGAATGCTGCAGGGAGATGGCAATGAAGACAAAGGAAAGGGAGGGACCCTGGAGTTCTCAGAGAAGTGACAGGGAAGATCAAGGTGAAGACTCAAGAGGAGACAGGGCTTCCCTGGTCATTATCAAGGCGTTGGATAGAGGCGGCAGGGTGCAATGATGGAAACAGTGGCTGACATTTACTGAGCATCACTGAATCTTCACAACAATGCTAAGAGGCAGACATGACTATAATCCCTACCTCCCTGGTGAAGACACTGAGATTTTCAAAGGTTAATTTTGCCCAAGAGCAAAAACTAGCAAGTGAAAGATCTTGAGTTCTTACCTAGGACTGTCTGCTCAGCTGCCTCCTCCCCATTTTATTTCTTTTAAATCAACTGTTATAGAAAGAACATGAGCTTTGGTGACAGCAAGACTTCAGATCCAGTAACACCACTCTGGGCCCTGCAAGCCTTTGTTTCTCATTTGTACGATGGTGAAAATAACATTCCTCTTTAGAGGAAATAGAGTGTGGTAGTTAAAAGCGCAGGTTTGGGAATCTGACTATCCTGCATTTGAATCCTGGCTCAGCCTCTCCTAAGCCCTGTGGCACGAGGCAGTATATTTAATCTCTGTACCTCAGCTGATTCATCTGTACAAGGAGGGTCGTTATAAGGACGGGATGGCAGAGTATGAGAGCTCTCCACACAGTGCCTGCCCCACAGGGAGCGTTCAGCGAACAGTATGGAGAGTAGGGCTGAGGGGACTGGGCTGGGGGTAGAGATGGCCTAGAGTCACAGCAGGACAAGGGAAGGGTCCAGTCTATGGTTGCTGCTCTTTCTATCTGAGGTGGGTGGGAAGCAGCCCCAGCAAGAGGCCCGACTGCAGACCACTGGCAGTGGGAATTGGGGAGATCCCTGTGTGTTGGGGAAGGAGGGGTATAGTGTCTGATTGTTGGAAAAGGTTGGGGCTGCAGGGTCCCTTGAGGGTCACAAAGAAAATCAGGAGAAGCCGCTTCTCTGACATGGATGAGGCTGGGACAAGGCGGTGCACCCGGAAGCCAACAGTAGGGGGAGCTGTGTGAGTGTCCCCAGCTTCACCTTCTTATCCATTTTTGGACACAGCAACTTTGGGCAGAGGCAAACTCTGTGGGTCTTGGCTCCCGCCTCTCGCTGGAGTGCATTAGAGCGAGAAAGTGTTTTCATTATCTTTAGCTTCATAAACTTGGATTTTTGCATTTCAGCAATCTTCAAAATGAGGCACCTGTGGCATTGAAATTATTGTTTTCCTTATGTAAGGGGTTTATTTATCACATTATCCTATTTAAAGTGATTATTCTCATTCATCAAATTGAATTTAATTAATTTTCATATTTCAAGAGCTTGATAGCTGCTAACTATATCCACTTGGCCAATAGCTTCACAAAACAATCTGTGTTTTTCCCTCTTGCATTTATTTGCATTCTAAAAGGCTATATTTTCTTCTCTAGAGCAAAACTGCTCTGTATGCCAGGCCATATTGGCAAATTCTTTTGAGAGAAGAGACTCCTCTAGTAAAACACAGCCCAAGAACTTGTGGCAAACAGATGAATACTAGAAACATTGTTTTAGCAGATGGAAGAGAGTAGAAGGGAGAAGGCATTCTGTAAAGGAGACAGCACCTTTCCCTTCAGCTTCTGGAAGGTGGTCGGGGCTGCCAGACCCTGGTGCAGAAACAGTGCAAACAGTTTCTGCCTGTAAACAACTTCAAAGGCGCTTTCCACTCTGCATAGCTTACTTCTGACCTTATTTGTCTGGGGAACCTTGCAAATGGCTTTTCCATATTTGTTTTCCTGTCACCTTAGAGGAAGCCCACATCTGGGAATGCTTTCATGCTGAATCTGGCCATTTCAGATCTGTTCAGAGGCGTGCTGCCTTCAGTGCTGAGTTTGACCTCAGGGCTCCATCAGGGTGTTTGGGGACCCATCTGAGAGGTCATGTTTTATTTTCGTAAAACTGACATGTACAGAGGTATTTATTCCTAGATTGGCCCAAGAGTACTGCTAGAAAGGGCTTCAAAACAAAAGGGCAAGGCTATAGCTGGATTTATGTGATGCATAATTAGGCTGATATCTAATACATACCATTATCATATATGTCTATAAAATTTATATATCTACTTATATACACACTAATAGAGACATAGCATCAAGGTACAATTTTACAGCTCCAACAAGATTCTACCATCAACACTCTATCACCTATAATCAGTACTCTGGTCAATAAAGTTAAAATTATTAACTAATACTACTTCTGTACTCATCCTGTGCTGTCTAATATCCACCACAACTGGATACAGAATACTGACATAAACTTTCGCAGGTTACAAAGCATTTTTACATGCATTACTTCACTTGATCCTCATAGCAGTCAGATTTCAAAGTGAGGAGTCTAAGGCTAAGAGGATTAGTGAGATGCCTAAGATTAGGGAGCTCCAAATCAGGTGGAACTGAAGTCAGCAAGGTCTTCCCAATGAAGAAAAATATTCAGAAATTGTGATGATTATTAAAAAATGATTATTCATCATGTATCTTATGCCAGTCACTGTATTGGGCACATCTGTGCACTTTTCATGTTATCTTTATGCTAATGCTTACAGGTAAGTAGAATGATTCTCATTTTATAGATGAGGAATCTAAGGCTCTCTCCCTTAGATCTTCTCTCACTGCCTTAGATTTTCCCTCACTGCCTCTCCTGGAATGTCCGCTTCTCGTGAATCACTAAGCCCAGGGCCACAAAGCTCACCTCTGGTGAAGACACGTTTGAATTCAATTCCATCAGACACCCAAGCCCATGCTCTTTCCATTTGGCTGGATTGCCTATCAGTCACTTCCACTTTAGCAAAAAGTTATCAATGCTGCTACCTTTTGTATACGCATTTGCACCTTATTACGTCTCCTATTATAAAATGAAAGGCCTTGTTTCCTGTTCTAAAAAAAATTCCAAGCATCAGGAAATAGGTAGAAGGGAGAGTCTAAAGGACAGTGGGCAACCCCCTTAGTGTCTCTGAAAATCACATCATAGAGCTGGCCGTCCCTGAGGCTGCTGGCAGCATAACATCTCCAGGAAGATGAACAGCCTCAGTGTCCTTATTTGTATAATGAAGTTAACAACGTCCACCTTTCAGGGCTCCAGTAAGAACTGCAGATAATGTTAATAAAATGCCTAACAAAGGGCCTGGCATAAAGTGGGAGTTCAGTAAATGTTAGTTCTCCTGTTTCCCCTGTTGCTCTCTCTCTCACAGGCCCACGTGTAGAGGTGTGTGCTTGTAACAGACACACAGGCAGGACTGCATCCTGTCAAAAAGGACTCTGTTAAGAAAGAGGGATCTGCCTGCTCTGAAGGAGACCCCTAGGTCCACCCTATCCAGACATCCCACCCAGACATGTTCTGCAGCTCCAGAGTTTATGAAGACGGAAAAGGATTTGATAAAAAGTGGCTAAACGAGAACAATATTCAGACACTTCCGTGTGGTGACCACTACAGGATTTCTGTTTCTCCTCACTAAGAACTCGGGATTGCCCCAGCATTGCAGAGACCATTAGAGGCCCACACCATAATTTGTCTGCCACATCCTGGGGACCCTCCTGTGTCTTATGTTGGATTTTCCCTCACTGCCTCTCCTACAATGTCCACTTCTTGTTTCAGAGCTGGGAATGCTGACGTCTTAGTCTTTGCCTGTTCAGTTGCTGAAAATGCAGTTTTTAAGTCCTGAGTCATTATCAAATTGATTTCTGCAAGAGGCTCTGCTTTCCTTGCTGATGCTCTGTAAATGCTGGTTGCTGACTTCTCAGCCTAGATGGATATAGATGCAATTTGGCCGAACCACCGCACGTCCTGTTTAAATGATTCCTGGAAGCAGCAGCTCATTGACGTGAGAGTTAATCACTCATGTCCAATGCCCTGTGGTTTCATTATAGTCTGTATGACTTTGGACCCAAGATTAGGAAAAAATAAAACATGATAAAGCAATTTGCCCCTAGGTAATGTCTATCCTTCAGGCACATAAGTGAGCCAGAGCCTTGTCCCAAGCTCTGGCTACATGCACGGGACTGTGACAGGTAAGGTGGTGAATATGTATATGTACGGCATGGTCCCTGCCCCCAGGAAACCATAATAGAGTGCCACACACAGACATGATGTGCTGAAATGGAGAAAGTAAGCCAGGTCAGTGTTTGCAATATGCAAATAGGAGATAAATCAACATGTGTGTGGGGTCAGTGAAGGTTTCTTGAGGCTGAGAATTAAGTGAGGGGTATTCAAGGACTTGTAGGAATTGAGGAAACAGAAAGATCCACACTGGGAAGCATTCTGGGCAGAAGAAACAGTTCCAGCGAAGGCACGGAGGTGGGTTGTGGCTAAGGATTGACAGTACACCAGCCTGTTTGGTTTATTTATTTTTGGAGAATAGTGGGAATCGAGTTTTTTTTTTAAAGATAAATTGGGAGGTTGGCTTCTAAGCTGAGGAGTCTGAGCTTATTCCTTCAGATGCAAAGTCACTGAAGGTTTTGGAGCAGACAAATGGCATACTGAAAGTGGTGTTTTAGGAGAATTATATTGGCAGAGGTGTTTGGAAGAGTGTCATTAAGAAGCAAAAGAAGAGACCCGAGACAGAGGGAGTTGTTAGAGGACTGTTGCAAAGAACTGATAAGAAATTGTACAAACCTGAACTAGGATGACAATAGACGGAAAGAGAAATTAGAGACAAGTTAAACATAAATTGTAGAGTGACAGGAGAAGCAATGACACCATAGGTTGAAGGCAGAAAATCTGGAGTTTGTTTGTAGGACAATGTACTGTCTGCTTAAATAGGTTAAATTTGAGGTCTGGTGAGACAGCCAGCAAGTGAAAGGTGAACATGGCCAGCAAGTTGCTGGAGATTAAAGGTGAATATCAAGACTGAATTCCAAGCTTCAAACGTGATCTGGGTGTCAGTTTTGCGGAGGGTATAGCTCGAGTTGTGACAGCTTTCCTCCAGGTGGTATGTGCCCATGTGAGGTTTCAGGCAGAGGGGAGGAGTGTGGGAGATACTGCAGTCATAAGAGAGATCAAAGAGAACGAAGGAGTGGGGTTGGAATGAAACAGAAGAGACAGGATAAAGAAACAGGCCAGGACATTGGTCTTGAAAAGGAGGACTCCATAGCAAGACACTCTGGAGGGCAGGATGGGGGCATGTGGAGAGGGCAGGAGATCGGGAGAAGGCTGTAAGTCTGGCCTCCTAAGAAAGCAAACAGGAGACTGGTTCAGGCTGGTGTTGATATGGAGGCATCCAAGCAGGAGATGGGGGCAGGACTCACATGCTCAGAGGGCTGGACTTAAGGATCTTGGCATCGGAGGGTCTGCCTAACTGAAAGAGGACCCCAGAAAGGATTGGGGTTTGTGGACAGGATCAGAGTTCAAGCAGGGAGAAAAGCCAAGGTGACAGTCAGGCGTAGCAGGGTGTAGGGCAATGGTTTCTTTCTTTGTTTCTTAAACCCTCATGGTTCACAGAGATGCCTCTGGGGCTGCTGAAGAGACAGAGGAGCTCCAAGCTCCCCACTCTTGTTCAACCAGAGCAGAGTTATGTTTTTCACTTACTGGATTTTGTGGTAGGATTGAATTTGAAGAAAAGTTTCCATTACTAAAATAAAATTTGAACATCAATGGTGGGGGATATGGCCTACCAGAAATAAAAGCAGAGGCATTCTTAATGGCAGTGGAAAAAACTAGAGAGAACCTGAATGTCCATTAACAAATAATTGAATCAACAGTTGAATAAACTGTGGCACAGCCCTTGTGAACAGTGTGGCTGTTAGACATAACCATCAGATCTACCCATATAAATGGACCTAACGTGGGGGGATGTCCACAGTACATTGTTAAAGGCAAGAAGCAAGTTTCAGAATAATGCATATGATCCATATATTTGTAAAACAAAGAAACAGAAACCTATGCATTTTTGTATGTGTTGATATGAAAAGTAACGTAAGGAATACTCCACACCAGACTTCAGCTTCTCCCAGTGGTGGGATCAAAAGAGGATAAGTAATTACCACATTTTTTGGAGATACTTCCGTATTGTATAAGTGGTTACTATGAACCTGTATTTTTTGGTTACTCTTTTTACTTGAAAATAACTATAGAGTCACCAGAAATTGCAAAAATAGTACAGAGAACCCCGTCCTCCCTTCATGCACTTTCTCCCAGTGGTAACATCTTACACAATGACATTACAATATCAAAGCTAGGAAATTGACATTGGTACAAGGCACAGACATTATTCAGACCTCACTGATTTTATATGCATTCGTGTGTGTGCGCGCGCGCGTGTGTGTGTGCGTGTGTGTAGTTCTCTGCAAATGTATCACATACGCAGATTTATGTAATGACCAAAATCAAGATACACAATGGTTCCATCACCTCAAGGATCCCTCATGCTACCCCTTTATAGTCACATCCATCCCCTCCCTAATCCCTCTTCCCTGACAACCGATAATCTGTTTTCCATTTCTGTAACTTTGTCATTTCAAGAATGGTACATAAATGGAATCATATAGTACATAACCTTCTGAAATTGGCTTTTTTTTTCCCCACTCAGTATAATTTCCTTGAGATCCATTAAAATTGTTGTATGTATCAATAGTTCATTTCCTTGTGTGGCTGAGTAGTATTTCATGGCATGGACATACCACTGTTTGTTTAGCCATTTACCCGTTGAAGGACATATGGGTTGTTTTCAACTTGGGGCTGTTATAAATAAAGCTGCTTTGAACATCTGTGTACACATTTTTGTGCGGACATAACTTTTCATTTCTCTGGGCTAAATGCCCAGGAGTGCAATTGCTGAGTTATGAGGTAAGTATATGTTTAGTATTTTTTTTTTCAAGAAACTGCCAAAATATTTTCCAGAGTGACAGTACCATTTCACATTTCTACCAGCAAAAAATTAGTGGTCCAGATCCTCAGAGTCCTTGCCAACATTTTATATTATCACTAATTTATATGTTAGCTGTTATAATAGGCGAGTAATAATATTCAATTTGCATTTTCCTAATGGCTAATGATGTTGAATAAATTTTCATATTCTTTTTTGCTATCTGTATATCTTCTTTGGTAAAATATCTGCTTATGTCTTTTGCCTATTTTCTAACTGAATTTTTTTGTATTTTTTTATTGCTGATATATTTTAGACATAATCTTTTGCCAGACATGTGGTTTACAAATATTTTCTTCCAGTTCAGATCTTGTCTTTTCATCCTTTTAATAGAGTCTTTTGGAGAGCAAAAGTTTTCATTTTGATGAAGTCCAATTTATTGATTTTTTTTTCTTTTATATATTTTGCTTTGGGTATCATTTTTACGAACTTTTTACCTAGCCATAGGTCCTGAAGATTTTCTCCTGTTTTCTTCTGAACATTTTATAGTTTTATGTTTTATTTTTAAATCTATGATCCATTTTGAGTTAATTTGCATTTAGAATGTGAGGTTTAGTTCAAAGTTCTTTTTTTGGGGGGGACTATGGACTGCTCTATTACCATTTATTGAAAAGACTAGCCTTCCTTCATTAAATTGCCTTTTCATCTTTGTCAAAATCAGTTGATTTGTGCATCAAATTACACTACCAATAGAATAAAAAAGCAGCCCACAGAATGGAATAAAATATTTGCAAATCATATGTCTTACAAAGGATTAATGTCTAGAATATATAAAGAACTCCTAAAATTCAACAGCAACAAAGCAACTCAATGCAAAAATGGGCAAAAAACTTGAATAGGCATTTCTCCAGGAAGATATACAAATGACCACAAAACACATGAACAGGTGCTCAAAATCATCAAGAAATACAAATGAAAACTACAATGAGATACCACCTCACACCCATTAGGATGGCTCCTTTCAAAAACATACACACACACACAGAAAATAGCAAGTGTTGACAAGGATGTAGAGAAATCAGAACCCCTGTGCACTGTTGGTGGAAATATAAAATAGTATAGCTGCTGTGAAAAACGGTACAGTATTTTCTCAAAAAGCTAAATTCCAGCAATTCCACTTCTTGGTATATACTCAAAAGAATTGAAAGCAGGGTCTCAAAGAGATATTTGTACACCCATGTTCATAGCAACATTATTTACAATAGATCAAATGTCCATTGACAGATGAATGGATAAGCAAAATATGGTATATCCTACAATAAAATATCATTCACCCTTAAAAAGGAAGAAAACTCTGCAATATGCTATAACATGGATGAATCTTGAGGACATTATGCTAAGTGAAATAAGCCTGTTGCAATAAGAAAAATACTGTAGTCAGAATCATAGAAACAGAAAGTACAGGGGTGGTTGCCAGGAGTTGGGGAGGGGAGTTATTATTTAATGGTATAAAGTTTAATTTTGCAAGATGAAAAGAGTTATAGAGATGGATGTTGATGATAGTTGCATGACATTATAAATGTATTTAAAACCACTAAACTATACTCTTAAAATGTTAACTGTACACTTAAAAATGGCAAATTTTATATTATGTATATTTTATTTAGCACAATAAAAAATTGGTTGAGCATATTTATGTAGATCTATTTCTTAATTCTGAAATGTTTATTATGTTGATTCTTCCAGTTCATGAACATGGTATATATCTCTCCTTTTATTTAGATCTTCTTTGATTTCCTTATCAGAGTTTTGTAGTTTTTAGCATATAAGTCCTGTACATGTTTTATTTTTGTTTGAAGAACCCAATAATTTTTAAGTCATTGGTATAGATCATAAGTATAGAGACAGAGAGGTTTTGAAATGGAACCAGGTGCCAAATGCAAATGTTGCATATTTATCTTTGCCCTTGTCCCAGGGCAGCAAGAAGGGGAAGAAGTGAGAACTGCCAAGGGGGAGGCCTGACAGTCTCCACAGGCCAGAGACTCCACAGGAGAAAGGAGCCCAGAGTGGGGTGATAGGTCCTTGAGGGGGATGTACGGAAATACCCCCAGACAGCCTTCACCTACTTCATAGTGTTGTCAAGGAGCACACAGGACCACTACTAGCTCAGGGTGAGGCATGGAGGCTTGTGCTCTCCTAAGCAGGAGACCCACAAATCCTTTAACAAAGAAGGCCTTATTATGAGATTCACCAGTTTCCCATCCAAGTATGGAAAGGTAATGTGTATGAATTTGAAATTACCCAACAACTAGAGATTTAATCCTAGAAAGTGTGCTCATGGCAATCTGCTCAGATATCACATCCACTGTACTAATGTCCTCTTCTTA
The DNA here is from genome assembly GCF_000696425.1 of Galeopterus variegatus. Taxonomy (NCBI): domain Eukaryota; kingdom Metazoa; phylum Chordata; class Mammalia; order Dermoptera; family Cynocephalidae; genus Galeopterus; species Galeopterus variegatus. Next base: position 32,130 of record NW_007740526.1, on the reverse strand, counting down.
ACCAGCTCAGAGTATTTCTTCTTTCTGCCATGTAGAATCATGGTGTTGAACAAAGATGGAGAAAGAATTTGATTACTTATGACGTCCCCAAATGCAAAGTCAGCAGGATGCGTCTTCCAATTAAGTCTACTGTGGTCCCTTCTATAGAGCATAAAGCTGTAGGAACTAACGTCAGCAAATGTCATTCTACTTCTTACACCTTTTGCAAAGATAAAAGTAAAACTGAATTCAAATATTAAGAGTTTTTGTCTTCTCATCTTCCCTGTGATACAATAGAACTATATATGAAAATGTAATATTTATGAAGAAAAACACAAATCAAATTGTATTATACCTGAAGGAAATAGAATTTTGTTTTTAAGGCAAATAAGATCTTTCTTTAGGAGGATATAATTTTTGGCTCTTTTGTCACAGACAAACCACTGAGAAGCAATAGCATTTTATTATTGCATAAAGCAATTCCTGAAGAGAAGAAAATGATGAATATGCCTTGTCACATCAGGCCTTTGTTCAGGCTTATGACATGTGCTGAAAAGCACCAAGGCGGACATCTATCCAAACTCCGTTCAGAAACCCACAAACTGATGGAGCAGACTCCAAGACCAAAAAGTATAAAATTGCACACAATAAAATATTGGTTTTCATGAGTATAAAGACACGTGTTAATAGAAAGCTACTTAATATAAGTTAGTTACACTTACTACTTGAGATGACTCGAGAGGATTCAGAGCTAACACTGGGAGAAGAAATGGGCACCAGCACCAGGACCGTCCACAGCTGGACATTTGGAACAAGGCCCTAGAGAAAGACAGGGCAGGATTTTTGGGGGGCTGGAGCTGGTGTATCCAGGATCTTTCCTACTTCCATGAGGGTTTTCTAGAGTCTTGGGGAAGTCATTATGAAAGAACACCACTTCCCAAAGCAGCATTGTGAACTCAGCAACTCTGAAGGCAAATGTTATCTAAGTAAGACACAGGGGAAATAAATGGTGACTTAACCGTGGTTGGAAGGACCACAAGTAGTCAGAATAGAACAGTTGTGGACCAGAGAAAGCAAACACTTAGTAGTACTTGCTCTGGGCCAGGCGCTGTTCTCTGTGCTGTACAGCTGCCAGCTCATTAATCCTAAAGACAACCTCGTGAACCNGAAGGAAATAGAATTTTGTTTTTAAGGCAAATAAGATCTTTCTTTAGGAGGATATAATTTTTGGCTCTTTTGTCACAGACAAACCACTGAGAAGCAATAGCATTTTATTATTGCATAAAGCAATTCCTGAAGAGAAGAAAATGATGAATATGCCTTGTCACATCAGGCCTTTGTTCAGGCTTATGACATGTGCTGAAAAGCACCAAGGCGGACATCTATCCAAACTCCGTTCAGAAACCCACAAACTGATGGAGCAGACTCCAAGACCAAAAAGTATAAAATTGCACACAATAAAATATTGGTTTTCATGAGTATAAAGACACGTGTTAATAGAAAGCTACTTAATATAAGTTAGTTACACTTACTACTTGAGATGACTCGAGAGGATTCAGAGCTAACACTGGGAGAAGAAATGGGCACCAGCACCAGGACCGTCCACAGCTGGACATTTGGAACAAGGCCCTAGAGAGAGACAGGGCAGGATTTTTGGGGGGCTGGAGCTGGTGTATCCAGGATCTTTCCTACTTCCATGAGGGCTTTCTAGAGTCTTGGGGAAGTCATTATGAAAGAACGCCACTTCCCAAAGCAGCATTGTGAACTCAGCAACTCTGAAGGCAAATGTTATCTAAGTAAGACACAGGGGAAATAAATGGTGACCTAACTGTGGTTGGAAGGACCACAAGTAGTCAGAATAGAACAGTTGTGGACCAGAGAAAGCAAACATTTAGTAGTACTTGCTCTGGGCCAGGCGCTGTTCTCTGTGCTGTACAGCTGCCAGCTCATTAATCCTAAAGACAACCTCGTGAACTAATTATCGTTATGATGCTGTTTTGCAGGTGAGGAAAATGAGGCACAAGGAAGTTAAGTAAGTTATCCAATATTATTCAAATTAGCTAAGTTATCCAATATTATTCAGAATCTCCAGTGTCACAGCTTGAGTCATTTTCTTAAATTCTTAACTGCCGCACTATGAAAAAGGTTCACTAGGACGCTAAATATCAGACAGAGAATAGAAAAATTGGTGCCAAGTCCTTCCACATTCCACAGTAAGGTACCCTAGCAATTTCTTCTGTTTCAGACTTGTAACATGGCCCCTGCCACTACCATCAGGATTGGAAAACTCCCATTGGAATACCTCATCACAAAGTCCTAACTAAAAAAAATGCAATCACTGAGGGAGAATTTCTCTGTGAGGAGAGAGGGCTTGGGAGGGGAGATTTGATTATGAGACACAAAACAAAATACTGAAGAAACACCAGGCTGGGATTCAGGAAGCTCTGGAACAACCATTTCAACCTGAACCAAAGGGTTAAGTTTGGGAAGTCTAGTAAGAGAGTCCAAAGTGTCTCGGAGGACCCAGGTGAAGGGACCCAGTTAGGCTGGTAGTAAACAGAAGAGACAGATGATCAGGGAACAGCCCAATTTTGCATGAAGCCAAATCTGGTTAACATAAATACTCTGCATACCTGTAGATTACCTTCTTCATGGTTTATTCACAATTTGGTAAAATGGCTTTGCCAGTTAAGTATCTGGCTAACAGAGTTGTGCCAAAGACTATTAGAGGGGCAGTGCCTTGGAGAAACAAAGGGAAAGGTGACCTTCCCAAGGTCTCCTACTTTAGGGAAGAGTCCCTAATTTCTTCGTACCATCTGTGGAAGGTACCAGCAGCAAACAACAGGAAGTCCTCTCTTCAGTCTGTTTCATTACAATGGTTTCCTTTTTCTCTGCCATTATGTTTAATAGGAAAATAAGATTCATCCTTCCAAATTTCAGCATTGAGATTGCACCAGGTTGTAACATGTGACGCATTGAGCCTGGAGCTCTAAAGACCTTCATTCCCAGGCTTCCCACTGGGGCCCAAAACAGCATTCCTATGTTCAGTTCACGCCACAAAGAGGAAGAAAAATCTTTTTTTCGAGTTGTACTGCAATTTCTTTTGCACTTTTCTTCTTTCTCCCACTAGACTATAAGCTTCATGAAGGAAGGGACTATGTCTGGATCGTGGCTGAGCCTGGGCCTCAACAAATGCTTACCAGATGAGCTGATGCTGGAACCTAGCAGGCGTACAAAAGCAAAGAGCCTCATTCAGGAGCAGAGTGGTCAAGAACACAGTTACTGGGCCGGCCCGGTGGC
>NW_007740526.1:24037-28145 GCF_000696425.1 Galeopterus variegatus | reverse complement strand
GTTACCGGTCAGTAAAAAAGACAAAAAGGAAAAAAAAAAAAAAAAGAACACAGTTACTGATATCAGACAGGGTTGGGTTAGAATTCCAGTCCTGCCACTTAGTACCTAGATACATGATATTAGACCAACCTAAACCTTAATTCTCTCATTTGTAAAATAACAACCACAACAATGATAACGAATGATAACAATTATTAGTTTTGTTATTATTACAGTACCTACTTCAGGATTGAAATAAGGATTAAGTAAGACACTCTAAGTGCTTGAGAGGAACTTGGAACATTCTAAAGTCTGGACAAATATTAGCAATACATCCTTCCCTTCCTTAATGTTGGCCTAGTTTATCCTCTGCTAGGGCACATTTTGAAGAAAAAAAATCATTAACATGTTTAGAAAATCCCAAAATTCCTATTTGAAGAAAATAAAATGAGATTGTTTTTCACAGGCAGCCTCCAATCTGCCTGAAGCACTTTGACAGTCATCTTTTACGAAGATGAGTAACTATCTATCATGCTGTCATCAGAATGACTCAGCAGCAGAGGAGAGGGTCTTATTTCCAAGGGTGCATTTGAACTGTTTCTCAAGAGCCATTTTTTACTTGTCGCAAAACTCGCCATTAGGTGGCAGCCAAGCCGGGGTCCCTCAGAGAGAAGAGCAGCCTGACCCTTGAAGGCAGCAAACATCTGACTCATCCAGGGAGTGTTAGCCCAGAAAATGACAAGGGCTTATTTCAGCAGCATGTGAAATACAACATCCCTGTGCCCAGAGTAGTATAATAGACCCAACAAGCCCGAGAAAATCTCCCCAGAAATAAAAGAATTAGGGCAGGTAACAAATGAAGACACAAAAGCTTATAAACTATTTTAGGTGCTTGTAATAAATTTGATCCCGAGATAATTAAGTGATATTGCAAGAAGCCTCATCGGTCGTGTGTCTCCCCTGCTTAAAAGCCTTCCATGGCTCCCTACAGGTTTCTCAACCTGAGGGGAGAAGACTGGTGTCAGAATCTCCAGGGGAGCATTAAAAAAAGAACATTCAGTATATCTCCTCTTTTCACAATACAAACTGCAGAAAGTAAAAGCTTGACAGAATCTATCTAGTGGTAATACTAGAAAGAAGATAGAATGAAAAAGCATTGAAAGGGCATGGATTTCCAAAAAGGGATCAGAAACATGGGTGTAATGATAATGGACACTTATTAAGTACCTAATATGCACAGTGCTATCTGCCTTACGTGCTTTATCTCATTTAGTCCTAACAATCACCCCATGAGGTTGGAGTTATTAATGTTGCCACTTGACAAATAGGAAAACTGAGCCTCCAGAGAGATAATAAATAATTTGTCTAAAGGCACACAGCTAGAATCCAGAAACAGGATTCAGCTCTCAGTGGTCTGATTGTGGAGCTAACAAGAGGACATCTGAGGTTGGTTGGCAGGACTCCTGTATGCTCTGGAAGGTTCTTTCTTTGCCTCTTCTCCTAGTTGCATTCAGACTTCTTGGTGAAATAAACTGTCTGCAGAGGTGCAGCATCCTGGGCTGGGCCGGACATTCCAGGAGCTGAGGTCACATTGAACAGGGGAGGGACTAAGGATAAACAGCTCCATCAAATAGGTGTTCATCACTGGGCCCTCCATGGCTGGTACCAGTCAAAGTGCTCACTATTCCAAGATGGAAGCCTCTAAATTTAGAATTTCCAAGCCCAAATGGGCTTCAACCTATGGTTGTTAAAATACAGTACTGTTTGCCTGGAAAGCTTTGGGAATCTGTCTTCTCCATCTTTCTTCTGTCACAGGCAGGGCCCCTAGCTCCACACACTCTCTCACACTCTGAGGCTTGGCATGTGCCCTCTTGGCCACTTGTCCTTGTGGCAAATTTGCCCTTTAAATGCAGTTCAGATGTTGCCTTTTCTGCAGAACCACGTTGGCCACCATCAGAGTTTGCATGTGCTTCCTTTCCCCCCAGAGGATTCTGTAACCACCAGCACTGAATGCATCTCTCTGCCTGTATTTCACCTGTTTGTCGGCCTCCAACTCTAGGCTGGCTATGAGCTCCCTGAGGGCCTGGACTCGCTCCCGTTTATCTTCAGCTGCTCAGTCCAGCCCAGTGCCTGGCACTAAAGACACACTTACTGGATATTTTACCAAATGAATGGATTCTTAAATACTCTGCTCTCAGGTTAGGCAGTGGAATACCTTAAGCCATAAAATAGGTTCTTATTTAAAAGCAGAAACAGGGCTGGCTGGTTAGCTCAGTTGGTTAGAGTGGTGTTGATAATGTCAAGGGTTTGGATCCCCTCACCAGCCAGCCACCAAAAAACAAAACATACACACATACACACACGCAAAAATAAAAGCAGAAGCAGGCTCTATGAGCTCACAGTTCTTGGCTCCAGGTCACCACCCTTTAGAGCAGGGACTTCAGCAGCAACATTCCAAGACAGAACAAGAGTCTGGGGCACACTAACACTGAGGTTGTTAAAGGAAGTCTGGGAACATCATCCATGCGGCTTCCTCAAGAGCCTGTGGCTGCTTGACCGGAGATCCCTGTTTGTGGCAAGGAGTCAGGGGCAGGACTTCCAGCCTATACCTAGGGGGTTCTTCCTGGGAGGACACCAGGAGGGTTTGTTTTATTCACAATGAATTCTCAGGCCGTTTGTCTTCCTTTAGCCGTGTGGCTACATGGCTAGAGCTTACACCCACTCTCCCAAATCCCTTGCAGATATCAATGCAGACATTTCTTAAATGACAGAAATGTAGCATTTTAGTGTCAACTCAATGCTCACAGTATCAATTTAGTGCTCTCCATGGACACAGAACCACCACCTTGCTATCTCGAAGTTCCTTCTGAAATCAGCCTCCACTGAGAGCTCCCTTGCCTCAGTTTAGAGCAGGATTCTAGCATGCTTCCTATAAAGGCAAAGTAAAAATACATGTTTCCAGGTCCTGTCTCTTGCCAAAGATTTCAAATATATATTGTTAATATTTTATGCTTACAGTAAAGCAAAGAGACTAATATAACAAACATCTGTTCTTCACTACCCAGTTTTGTCATGTGTTAGCATTTTGCTGTACTGCTGCTCCCAGATTTTTTTTAAAAGTACATTACAGATACAGTTGAGGATTCCCGTGGAGCCTCTTCAATCACATTCCTCTCTCTCTCTCTCTCTCCCTCTCTCTCTCTCTCTATACTCCCACCCCACCACTACCTTAAATTTTGACATTTATCATCCCCAATATTTTTTTTTTCCTTTTTGTCTTTTTTCGTGTCCGGCAACGGATCGCAACCCTCAGTGTCGCGCCTGCACCTCGCTCAGCCAGTGAGCAGGAACCAGTCTGTATGTGGGATCCGAACCCTTGGCGGGAGCGCCACTGAGCTCCCAAGCGGCGCACTGTAGCAGTGCGCCACCGGGCCGGCCCATCCCCAATATTTTTAACCATTGACTACCTACGTATGAATCCATAAACAGATATAGTGTTTCTCTGAACTATTTTAATAGCACAGAGATGAAATNTATGAATCCATAAACAGATATAGTGTTTCTCTGAACTATTTTAATAGCACAGAGATGAAATCTTACTACACTGACCCTTCTATAAATAGTTTTTCTTCACACAGTAATATTAATTTTGTGATTTAAAAATATTGATACAATAGGACTAGTTTGTGGAATTGCAGGAACAGATGCTTTCTTTATCTATTCTATGGTTGGTGGACTTTTAATTATTCTCCATTTCTGCTCTGTAAAAACTATACTGCAGTGAACTGTCTTATACACATCTACTGGCACATTTTTGAGAAATATCTAAACAGTAGACCTGATAGGTTGCAGGATTAGATGTCTTTACTAGATACAGCCAAATTGTTCTTTAAAGTGGTTGTATCAATTTATACAGTCAATAACAATGGCAAAGTTTCCAAATCTTTGTCTCCTCTTTATGAAAAATATTACAAACTTACAGAAAATTTGCCAAAATGGTACAATGAACACATGTATACACTTCATCTAGATTCAACAATTATTAACATTTTGCTAGATTTGTTTTCTCATTCTCTCTCCTCAAAATTTTCTTGGCCTTTGCAAAGGGCATAAAGAAATATCACGATTT
>NW_007740526.1:21654-22873 GCF_000696425.1 Galeopterus variegatus | reverse complement strand
CTTCTCACGCCATTCAAGAGTGGAATTGGTGGGTCATAGGTTATAGACATCTTTAACTTTACTAAATATTGCCAAATTGCTCTTTAAAGTGTATTGATTTATACTGCCAATCACTATGATAAAATATTCATTTCTTCATGCCCTCCTTGACACATTTTTGGGAAAAATTCCATTGGTTTATTATCTATCCCTAAGCCAATATCATATTATCTTAGATGAGATACATCGTTGTGATAAGTGCTATTATCTGGCAGGGGAGGTCCCGTCTCCCTGCTGATCCCAAGAGGAGGATGAGAGACATGTGGGACAGATCAAACTTCCCGCTGGGCTTCACTGACCCCGCCTCCCACTCACACACACACAGTGGATAAATAAAGTCTTACTGATGAGACCTACTGAGATTTTGCAGTTATCTGCTATGTTGCATTACAAGGATATTGTGATTTAAATGAGCAAGTCCCTGTGAAGTGTTTGGTACAAAGTAAGTGCTCTGTAAATGTGAGCTATTATTGCAATTGCAGTTAATGGCAGTTAATGAGCTGAGTTATTCATGTTGGGGACCTGGGCTCATCCCTGATTCCCATATTGTCACTCCACGTGCAGTCGCCAAGTCCACTGACGCCACTTCCTTGATATCCCTCCCACCTGTTACTTCTCCCCAGGCCTGCTGTCCACGCATGGCTGCTTACCTGGATTCCAGCGCTTCTTGTGCCCTTTGAATCCTTTCTCCATGGTACTGCCAGAATAAAATTTCTGAAATAAATTTGATTGTGGCAGTCCTCACTGCTTTCAGAATAAAACACTAATATATTAGCATATTTGTCGTTCTTGACCCAGTCGCAGCCCACCTCTCCAGCCTCGAGCATGGTTTCTCAGCATCCTTTTGCTCTAATCCCACTGAACTTTTCACTGTTCCCACGAGCCATCTCCTCCTTTCCTCTCTACTTGTCTCCACCTACCTCCTCCCACCCACAGACAGACACACACACACACCAGGACAGGCTCCGGGGTAAAAACGTGCTGTAATTAAATCCTAGATCCCCCACTTACTAGCTATGTGTCTTTGGGCAAGTTACTCAACATCTCGTATCTTTGTTTCCTGATCTGTAAAATGGGATAGTTATAGTGCTTCTTATAGCTGTTGCAAACATATGAGATATTTCATGTATGAAGGTTCATGGAAAAGCAGAATTGAGGGCCGGGCCGGTGGCGCACTGGA
>NW_007740526.1:17185-20914 GCF_000696425.1 Galeopterus variegatus | reverse complement strand
AAAAAAAAAAAAACAGAATTGAAAGATAATATGAATCTTTCCGTTTACTTTTTGAAGTCCCCTCACATAGTGCACAGTGCATGACGAATACTCAGTAAATGCTACTTCTTGTTATTAGTTTCTCGTTTTCATTATTTGATGATACTTGTAGTGGTTCTGGCATGCTGGTTGTGTCTCCAGCACCCTCATCACTTTCCTTCTTAATAGCGTCTTAAATCTCGGGCATACGGTCTGGGTTGGATTGACCCCAGTGTGAGTCCCAATTGACTTAAGCCAATCAGAGTATCCTGTCCCCTTAGCCATCACACCAGCAAGAGCCAGTAGGTTTGATTCCACTGGTTCAGTTTGCATCATTGACAAGTGGACTCTCTTTCCCTTGAGAAGAATATTTGCGGCCCAAGGAGTTACATGCTGCCATTGTAGGACCACAAGTGAAGCAGCTTTACAAGAAAACTCTATGGAGGGCAAAGTGGAGGCTTGGAATGAAGCCTCAGTGACGTGGTTGAGCTGATGGTTCAAGCCTTACCCTATATCTTGACTTCTCACAAGCCTATACATTTGCTCTATTGTCTAGGCCAGTGTATTTGCAACACAGAGTCTAACATACAGTACCTGAAAAAGGATTCTTGAGCACCTCCTCTTCTCCAGGTCATACTGTTCTAAGTGAAGCAGACTCTAAGGTCCTTACCTGTTATAGTGGGGTGAATGGTGGCTCACCAAAAGACATGTTCATCCAAATCCTGTGAATATGAACTTATTTGGAAAAAAGGGTCTTTGCGGGTATAATTAAGTAATTAAGATGAGATCAGGCTGAGTTAACCAGATGGGCCCTTAGTCCAATGACAAGTGTCTGTATAAGAAACAGAAGAGCATAAGACATAAAGAAGATCATGTGAAGACAGAGGCAGACATTGGAGTTATGCAGCCATAAGCCAAGGAATACCCAGAGACACCAGAAGCTGGAAGAGGCAAGGAAGGATCCTCCCTTAGGGCTTTTGATGAAAGTGCAGCTCTAGAGACGATTTGATTTTGGACTTCTAGTCTCCAGAACTGTGATAGAATAAGTTTCTGTTGTTTTAAGCCACGAAGTTTGTGGCAATTTGTTACAGCAATCCTAGGAAATTACACCTGTCTTAGGTGGATAATCGGCATATCTAGAACTGCCAGGGTGAGGGGAGCCTCATCTCCAAGAACTTCTACCCTCTATAGGGGAAGTTGCTTGAGTGCATTTCTGCACAGCCCCTTCATCCCTGTGGTTCTTGCATCTACATCTATAACACATGATTACTTTCTGTATCATCAGGTTTTGAAATTTTATTTAGGCCTTTTTTTCTTCTTTTCTATCAAAATTCAAGCCAAACCAGGGGGGCCATATGTGCCACTTGGCCTGGGACTGTTCCAGTTAATTAACACCTGCTGTCCCAATGTTATTATTAATAGCACCCCTCTCACTCTCAAAAATGTCCTGATTTGGACAATTAGTTCTATGGTCACCCTTGTTAATAAAATTTGTCATCTGCTCACTGTGTTTAAGATGCCAGTCATCACCTTCCTACTCAAACTTCCTGAGGGAATATGCTGTGCTCAGACCTCCCATCCCTTGATGGCCAGGACCATGTCTCCCCCATCATGATGGACTGGGGTGGTCACTGGGCTCAAGTGTATCTCATCCATAGACAGGTCAGCGGCAGATGATTTTTGTCATCTGTCTCAAAAAGATGAGCTGGACCTATTAAATTCCTCTCTCAGGAACTTGAACGTGGGAAAGTGAGAGACTTAGATGGTTAGGAACATAGCTATAATGAAAGGGCATGAGACAGCGTCAAAGACTGTAACAACCCATGTGTCACCCCAATGAAAGGACAGGAGAGAGCAGTGGCCTCAGTACCGCCACAGGGCTGCACATCTGGAGTTGTTCTCTAGGGGGCGCCATTCAGATGAAACACCTTGTGACTGGAGACGACTGAAGCTGTGCAGGGCGGTAGCCTGGTAGCTGATGTCTTGCTTCCTGACATCTTTCTATTCCAGTTCCAGGTGCTATATATCTCTATCAGTGTTTCTCAAACTTTGCTGTACCTTAGAATTGCCTGGGGAGTTTTTAAAAATCCTGATTCCCAAGTTGCAACTCAGATTGATAAAATCAAAATCTCTGGGGTGAGACCCAGATCTCAGTAGTAAAAAAAAAAAAAAAAAAAAATTCCTCAGGTGAGAGAAATGTGTAACCAAGTTTGAGAATCACTTATAATTCCCTCCCCCTTTCTTTGAGGTCATTTGAAAGGATCTTTGTTGCAACCAAAGATGCTTACACATTTGCCTTCCCAGTCCTTATGAGGGGCTGTGGTACTTCTCTGGTGTTCTAGATGGTAGGATGTGGTCCATGACTGTCTTTTAATTGACCAGCCGTCATAATCCTTATCTAGAAAAATCTCATGCACTTTGCCTGACACTCTAAATAGTGAGGTAGTAAAATTGCTGGCTAATTTCATGTGCTGTTTGAATAGCTCTTTGCATGAAAGTGAGAATTATGTAAAACAGAGTTTTATTTTTGTTCATCCCTCCTGCCTCATTCCTCTTGGTGCTTCTATAGACAGGATGAGTCATTCCCGGCTACAACTGCACTAGACTTTCTTTGAAAATATACAATAGTTTATTGTGCATTTTTTCTTTCAGTATTTCTTCTTACTGGTTTCAGCCGGCTCATTTTCTACCATGTTTTTGTCTTTGCCTGGATATAAACATTCTTGTTTCAGCAGCAGCAGCTGGCAGATGCCTATAGTTTATAAAAAAGTACAAGGGATGTAAGAACTATATCTAGGAATGGTCGCTTTTAATGACAAACTGATTTGTGCTCTGGAATTTTCCCTTTATTTTAAAATGGGCATGGAGGAGTAGACTTTTCTGTCTACTGGGTGACTTACTTCTGTATTTGCTGCAAGAATCACTGATCGTGTGCTGTTATTAGCAGCATTCACCCACCCAGCACCTGAGCACGACTTTTAGAAATAATGTTAAGTGATCTGATTCCAGAGAGGGGAAAAAAAAATTCTCATAAACAATAGTGACAGGCAGAACCTATTTCCAGCCAGACACCACCAGTGTGATTTGCTTATTCCTCCCGTGTAAAGGTAACAGAGAGAAAAGTATGGGCTAAGCAGACCTATTTCCAGTGTGATTTGCTTATTCCTCCCGTGTAAAGGTAACAGAGAGAAAAGTATGGGCTAAGCATTTCCCAGGTAGATTTGTAGGCCTGGGCTCGTTCACAGAGCTCCAAGTTCCAGTCTACAATGGGCATTCATAACTCTTGGCTTCTTTACTGAGGCCATTGCCCAGAGATCTGAACCCAGAGGCCAGCCAAAGTAACGAATGCTGGGCCAGGCAGTCTAGAGAGGAAGGAGAAATGCTCGTGCCTGTTACCAGAACATCCCATGCTCTTTCTGTCTTTGCTTTTACTCCTGCTCTCCTTCCCTGCCCGGTAAATGCATCCTCATCCTTCAAGACCCAGCTCACACAGCACTTCTATGAAGCTTTCTCTGACTTTCCATGTCCAGAGATGCAGGCCCTGGACATCATATTATTATATTTATCCTTCTCTCGAGTTCACTCAGCATAGCCTAGCTTTCTCACTAGACTAAAAACCCCTGGAAGGTAGGACTGTCTCTCTTACGTGTCCCTCTCTCCCAGAGCTACAGAAGTGCCTGCTGGCACATAGCTGGTACTCAGCCAACAGAT
>NW_007740526.1:16073-16889 GCF_000696425.1 Galeopterus variegatus | reverse complement strand
CCCTCTCTCCCAGAGCTACAGAAGTGCCTGCTGGCACATAGCTGGTACTCAGCCAACAGATGGTGAATTCAGAAGACTGTGGAAACGGCTAGAAGGATAGACCGGAATGAGCATTATTTAAGGATGTCCTGTGTGCCTAGCACTTACATACATTATCTCATTAAATCTTCTCAACAATCTTATGAGGTAAATATAAATATGAATATTGAGACTCAGAAACATTAAGGGACTTTCCCAGCTAATAAGAGGCAGGGCTGGGAGTGAAAGCTGGGTCTCTTTGATTCCCAGTCACATTCTCTGTCCACTCCATGATAGCCTGAGCTTCTCTAAAAGCCTCTTTTAAAATGAAACCATACATTCCTTTTCCTTAAGTAGAACACGCTAATGAGTGCAAGTCACTACATTTGAGAATTGCCATTCTGAAGACATTAACTTACCTTTAGCTTCTCATATGCAAAACTTTTGGAAAGTGTAGGTATCTTCAAGTATATAGGCAAGTGGTTCTTTCAGGAAAAATGTGAGCATGACCCATGTACATATTCAGTATCATCATTAAATTAAAAGCATCAGTTGGTTCATGAGATAGAAATCCACCTCACACTGGGTTTCTTTCAGAGGGCCCGTTTAGAAATGCAGCCCAGAGTGTGTTAACACCTCCCTAAAGCAGACACATCCTGCAGTAATAACAACAAAAAGAGCTCAGCCCCACGAGGACTGCAACAGACTAGCCCCACTTAAAAATGAGCCCAGAGCTTAGAGAAGTAGGAGGAACAGGAGGAGGAGGAGAAAGAGCCGCCCTTCATCAGCACTCACTAC
>NW_007740526.1:13902-14712 GCF_000696425.1 Galeopterus variegatus | reverse complement strand
TTTTTTGTCTTTTTTGTGACTGGTAAGGGGATCGCAACCCTTGGCTTGGTGTTGTCCGCACTGTGCTTAACCAGTGAGCACACCGGCCATCCTTATATAGGATCCGAACCCGTGGTGGGAGCGCCACTGCGCTCCCAAGTGCTGCACTCTCCCGAGTGCGCCATGGGGCTGGCCCTAAAGCCCACATCTTAAAACATTATGTATATTCCCTAATATGTATATTAGGAAAGTGGATGGAAAGGGAACGGAAGGACACAGGCTAATCTAATAGCAGTGGTTACTTCCAGTGTTGGAGTGGAGGACAGACCAGGATTGGGAGGTGGACAAATAGAATTGGAGTCTTAATTGTAATGCAAAATGGATGCCTGCTTCCTCCTTTTCTTTCTCTCTTCCTCCCGGTTCAGTTTCAAACCCCATTCTACCATGAACGTATCTGATTGGCACACTCTAAACCATATCCAAAAGCCTAACTACAGGAAAGCCTGTGAAATGGCTATTTTAGCTTCCCAGCCTCCCCATGCTATGATAGAAAAGGGTTGGACTTCATGTTGAGCTTGTCCATACACACAATAATATTCCAGGCAATAAATGTTTTGGCCAAATTGCCGAATAAAATCAAGCTAAAGAGAAAAGGATGGAATTGTAAACCATGTGGATTTTTATATAACTCATACTCTACAAAGTCATCTGTAATCTGAAACTGCAATAGTATAAGCACACAAGAGAAAGGAGCCATGAAAAAGAAGAGCTTGGGGCCAGCCCGGTGGCGCACTGCGCTAGTGCGCCGCTTGGGAAGCGCGGCGGCGCTCC
>NW_007740526.1:10825-11684 GCF_000696425.1 Galeopterus variegatus | reverse complement strand
TGCCTCTTTTATTTTGAATTTTAGCTATTTGAGTCTTCTCTCCTTTTTTCTTGATCTAACTAAAGGCTTGTCAATTTTGTTGATCTTTTAAAAAAACCCTCTAGGTTTCACTGATTTTTCCATTATTTTTCTATTCTCTGTTTTATTTATCTCTGCTCTAGTTTTTATTATTTCCTTCCTTCTAATTTTGGATTTAGTTCGTTCTCTTTTTTTGGTTTCTTGAGGTGTAAGGTTGTTGATTTGAGATCTTTCTACCTTTTCTCCTTTTGGCGGCTGGTCAGTAAGGGGATGTGAACCCTCAACCTTGGTGTTATAACACTGCACTCAAACTAACTGAACTAACCAGCTAGCCCCTGCTTTTTTAGTGTAAGCACTTACTACTATAAACTCCCCTCAGGACAGTTTTTTGGTTTTTTGTTGTTGATTTTTTTTTTTTTTGGCTGCATTCCATACATTTTGGCACATTGTGGTTTTATTTTCATTTGTCTCCAGATATTTTCTAAACTTCCTTGTGATTTCTCCTTTGATCCATTGGTTGTTGAAGAAAGCATTGCTTAATTTTCACATATTTTTGGATTTTTCTGTTTTCTTTCTGCTATTAATTTCTAGCTTTATTTCATTGTGGTAAGAGAAAATACTTTGTATGATTTTAATCTTCTTAAAATGAGTTGTTTGGTGGTGTAACATGTGGTCTATCTTGAAGAACACTCCACGGGTACTTGAGAAAAATATGTATTTTGCTACTGTTGGGTAGAGTGTTCTGTAGATGTCTGTTAGAGGCAACTGGTCTACAGTGTTGTTCAGGTCCTCTGTTTCCTTATTAATCTTCTGTCTAATTGTTCTACCCGTAACTGAAAGT
>NW_007740526.1:10016-10758 GCF_000696425.1 Galeopterus variegatus | reverse complement strand
GTTCAGGTCCTCTGTTTCCTTATTAATCTTCTGTCTAATTGTTCTACCCGTAACTGAAAGTGAGGATTGAAGTCTCCTACCATTGCTGCATTGCTGTCTATTTCTCTGTTTAATTCTATCAATAGTTGCTTCATTTTGGTGCTTTAATGTTAGGTGTATATATACTAATAATTGTTATATCTTCCTGGTGAATTGGTCCTTTTATCATTATATAATTTCCTTCTTTGCCTCTGGTGGTTTTTGTCTTAAAGTCTATTTTGTCTAATATAATTATGGCCACCCCTACTCTCTTTAGGTTCCCATTGCATGGAATATTTTTTTCCACCCATTCACTTCTAGCCTGTGTGTATTCTTAAATCTAAAGTGAGTCTCTTAAAGACAGCATGTAGTTGGATCTTGTTTTTATCCATTAAGCCAATCTGTCATTTAATTGGTGAATTTAATCTATCTGAATTTAAAGTAATTACCGATAGGGAAGGATTTACTACTTCCATTTTGTTAATTGTTTTATGTCTGCCTCATAGAACTTTTATTGTCCCTCTTTTTCCTTCTTGCTTTCATCCTTTGTGTTTTTCTGATTTTTTTTGTTAGTGACATGTTTTGATCCCCTTCTCATTTTTGTTTGTGTATATTCCATAATATTTTCTCTGTGGTTACCAATGCAACTACAGAAAACATCTTAAAGTTATAAATTTTTATTTTCAACAGAAAACTTCAATTGCATATTCAATTATGTATAAAA
>NW_007740526.1:7403-9132 GCF_000696425.1 Galeopterus variegatus | reverse complement strand
TGTTTCAACTTGCAGGACTTCTGTCAGCATCCATTATAGGGCAGGGCAAGTGATGATAAACTCCCTCAGCTACTGCTTACCTGGGAAAATCTTCATTTCTCCTTCACTGTTGAAGGCCAGCTTTGCTGTCCATAGTATTCTTAGTTGGCAGTTTTTTCTTTCAGTACTTTGGATTTATAACCCCACTCTCTTCTAGCCTGCAGAGTTTCTGCTGAGAAATCTGCTGATAACCTCATAGGAGCTCATATATAAGGAATCACTTTTCTCTTGTTGCTTTCAAGATTCTTTGTCTATGACTTTGGACATTTTGATTATAATCTCAGTGTAGGTCTCTTTAGATTTATCCTGGTTGGAGTTCTTTGACCGTCTTGAATTTGTATGTCCATTTCTCTCATCAGATTTGGAAAATTTTTTACCATTATTCTTCAAATAGATTCTTTGCCCCTTTTTCTCTTTCTTCTCCTTCTGAAACTCCTATATATGTGTATATCATTCTACTTAATGGTATCCCATAGCTCCCAAGGCTCTCTTGTTCTTTTTTAAAATTTTTGTTTCTCTGCCTTGGTAATTTCAAAGGTCCTGTCAAAGTTTATTGATTCTTTCTTCTGCTTGGTCAAATCTGCTGTTAAGACTAACTAGTGAATTTTTTAAATCAGTTATTGTATTCTTCAGTTCCAGAATTTCTGTTTTGTTATTCTGTATAGTTTCTATCTCCTTATTGATATTTTCATTTTGTTCATGCATTTTTTTCTGATTTCATTTAGATGTCTATCTGTGCTCTCTTTTTATTTATTGAACATCCTTATGGTCATAATTTTTAAGTCTTTGTCTGGCAATTCACATATCTCTGTTTCTTTAGGGTCAGACTAAATGTGTCATGATTCTGTTTTGTTGTTGTTGCACGCCTTGTTATTTTTTGTTGTTGCTGGGATTTTGGCATCTAAAGAATCAACCAACTCTCCCAGACTTTGTGGTGTGCTTTCATACAGACAAGACTTTCTCTGTTCAGCTAGGCTAGAAATTGTGGAAATCTCTCAGGCCTTTTCTGGCTGTGTGTCTTCTCCAGGCTTGCGAGTGGAATCTATTTGAAGAGGTTTACCAGTTTCTACTCAGGAGCTCCCCCTTGTGTCTGTCTGTGATACTGTGCCTCCCTGGTGCTGTAGTAAATTGTGGTACCGTCGCTCCACCAAGTGTCTATCTGTGGTACTGCAGACTCTGGTGCATGATTGACCATCTTTGGTCTCAGAGATCCCCATCCTGTTCCTGTCAGTGTAGTCCTGTCAGGCAAGACAGAAAACAGTCACTCGGCAGTACCCCTAAAAGTCAGAAGGTATGACATCTATTCTACCCTTTTCCCTCCTCAGGGAGAAGATGGGAGTTGGTGGCTTTTTCCCAGTCACATGGGGAAGGGAATGTTCTGGTGAGAGAGAATGGAGGGTGTCACAAATTTTCCTACTGGGCTTCAATGTGGTTGGTTTCCTGCTTACCTGGAGTGCAGGAACCTTTTAATTGATTATTGGGTTTGCCACAGAGGCATTTGGTCTGCTTGCTGTTGGTAATTCTGTGTCTCCCCGGGGGAAGGAAGGTCTAGGGCTTCCTATCCCACCACCTTGCTGATGTCACTTCTCTGACTTTTATAATCAGAAATACAGTAATTTGCATTTTTTAAAAAAAGAAATACACATAAATTGCCTTCCTCATGATCCCTATCTTCCACTACCTTTACTGC
>NW_007740526.1:3535-6995 GCF_000696425.1 Galeopterus variegatus | reverse complement strand
ATTTTGTTTCTTTTGAGTACAGCTTGATCCTCCCTTCCCACTCCTCACTCTGGCTCTAGGGAAAGATCAGGCTGTTAGGATATGGGGACAAAACATTTTCAGGTGCTCAAGGTTAACACCCTTTCTGTGTGTTAGTTTTGAACCCCAGATGAAGGAAGCTCATCTAAGGCAAGGAACATCTTTTGCATCTGATTGTTCCCCATGCACCTAAGATAGTTCATCGTTCACAACACGCAGTAAACACTTGTTGGGGGTCGGAGGGATAAGTAAATGATGAAGGGCGACTTAGCTGCAGTGGCCAGAAAGAAATAAGAATATTAGTTGAGCAGAGATTGCTCCCTGAAAGTAATTTGTTCAGGCAAATCAAAACTGATCTTGTCCCTTCCTGGTTTTGAAACTCCACTGGCTCTTCATCACTCAAAAAACAAAGTCCAAGCATATTTGCAGGGCATAGAAGGTACTTCATAAACTGGATCCAACCTCTCTCTCCAGTCTCATCTCCCGTCACGCCATTTCCCTAACCCCTAGTTCCAACCACAGCCGTCTTGACTCACCTTATATTGTAATGATGCAGAACTTCCTACAGTCCCTGAGACATGCCAGGTCTTCTCACAGGCTATTTTCTCCCCTTGGCAAAGTCTTGTGCATCCTTTGAGATACAGCGTCAGTCCTTCCTGTTCTGTAAAGAGCTCTCTGATGGCCTCAGGCACTTATTCATTTATAGAAAAACTATTTCCTTAACACCTGCTATGAATCAGACACTGTTCTTTCTAAGTGCTGGACACAGCAGTGAACAAATCAGACCGGGTCTCTGCATTATGGAGTGTTCATTCTAGTAGGAGAGGGATTAAAAACGAAAGAGAGAAAAACAATACACTAGGGGTCTTCAAAAAGTTCATGGAAAGATTTGTATTACCTTTTAATTCCTTTTTTTCATGAGCTTTTTAAAGTACCTCCTTACTTCTCTCTTCTTCTTCTGACTTCTTCCTAACTTCTCTCTCTGCTTCTCCCTGTGCCCCCTGTAGTCTATTCTGACAGCAGCCAGAGGAATCCTTTTTAAACTTAAGTCAGACCATGACACTTCTCTGCGCAAACTCTCCTGTGGCTTCCCATCTTTCTCAGAGGAAAAGCCGAAGTCCTTACAGGGCCTTACACAGTTTGTTCCCCACCCCACCCCGACCAGCCCCACCCTGAAATCTCTCTGACCTTATCCACTGCTGTCCCTCTCACCCACTTTGCTCCAGCCACACTGGCCTCTTTGTGGTTTGGTCATTCAATTTGGTCAATAAATATTTGAGTGCCTACTCTGTGCAAGGCACCGTTCTCAGGACTAGAAACATAATGGTGACAATGTAGTCAAAAACACATACGTATGCTGCACTGGATTTAGTCTGCTTACCTGCCTAATATATAATAGTGTCTCCCTATGACACTAGACCTCTGTTTTCATGTTATTCATCTGGGTGTCTTTGTGCCCAACACTGTGCTTGGCACAGTAAGTGATCAATACCTGTTTGAATGGAGGATGGAAAGATGGATGAACAGACAGATTCATACATACATACATACATATATTCATAATACACATATACATACATACGCGGATGGATATGGATGGGTGGATAGGTGAATAGACAGACAGACAGACAGACTTACCTGTATTGGAACTGCAGTATGTGCCGTGGGATTCTCTGAAGTGGTATGTATCACCCTCTCACAGCTTCAAGGGAAGCCTGCCAGCAGAGGGCCCTATCTGAATTTGATCAGCATTTTCAGCAAGACTAAAAATGAATGGAAGACTTTCTTGCATGAAAAAATAGACCAGATCTGAAACAATTTAGTCTTGCTAGATGAGTCAGCCCTAGGAAAGAAATGGTCTCAGAGGGCAAGCCACAGGCCATTTATATACCCCACAGTTTGGCTTGAACTTTGGGGAGAGAAAAGAAGATGGGTTGATGAAATCATAAGTAAAAGTAACATATTGCCCATGATATTGGAGGAGAATATCTTAGGATCCTTCAAGGCTCTATTTAAGCTAATACATTTTCTGTGATTAAAATCCTCAGATGGTAATACATAATCTTTCCACTTCCATCCATGTATGTTTAGAGCTCAAATTAATAGAGTATATCCCAGAAGCAAGTTTATCTAAAGTGTAGGTTATAATTTTTACTGCTAAGAGAAATGCTAATATTTAATGTAAATCTAGAAAACTAACTCATCCAGAAGATACCAAAAGATTTTTAATACATTCCTGTACCAAGAGGATTCCTTTCCTTTTTAGAAAGAAGAAAATTACTCCTCTCTGACTGGAAAGAAGACAGCATGTGGTTTTCTGCATTTCATGGAGATGAGATTCTGTGATTTGCTCTCCTTCTGTCAACTTCAGCCACATGATTGGGAAGTTTGCCTTCCAGGATAGTCAAAAGGAAGAGACACAGAGTAGTCAGCAGGAATGTGGAGAGATCACCAGCTGAATAAGGAAGCCATGGGATCCCCAGGCATGTTGACAGAGAACTCAGGGCCAGCACATAATGACAGGTACTGTCAGTGGTCAGTGCAGCTCAGACAATCGAGCCTGTTCTAGATCTTCAAGAACTCTGCTAAGTGAGCAAATTATGCATCTTTCCCAAAATGGAAAGGATCCATTACATATCATAAATAGCATCCACAACTTGTATTTCTCGGAACATGTATGAACATGTTTATATCACTGCATTTTATTACTTACAAACTCTAGTTGTCTCTCACAACTCAAAGAGTCAACAAGCTTCTGATTAGAAGGGGTCAAGTTCTCTACTTTTTAAACACAATTAATGGCGTTTGTATAGGGCCGAGTACTTAACAGAAGATTAACATATGCTGATTGAATGAACAGATGAATGAATGCATGAATGCACAGCATTGCTAGAGAGGGAGCAGCAAGGGAGAAGAGCTGCCAGAATGCCTTGATTTGTCCCCTTTAGAGGATGGATAGTAATTCATCCTCTTAAGTGATGATTTCAGCTTAAAAGACTAAGATAGGTCCTAGAACAAAGTCATAGAGGAGGGGTTGCAGCAAGGGAGAAGAGCTGCCAGAATGCCTTGATTTGTCCCCTTTAGAGGATGGATAGTAATTCATGCTCCATAGAAGTCCATTTATTTTGGTTTTTAAGTATCAACAATATATGAAATCTTGGAAATGGTTCTTACTTGCTGTGAGAAGAGTGAAATAAGGAAAGAAATATTTTGGGTTGCTAAGTTTCTGAAAAGGCAACATAAGCCATAGGGTCCATCAGTAAATTTCAGACAAGGTGCAATGTAGCTGACGTGATGATTTCAGCTTAAAAGACTAAGATAGGTCCTAGAACAAAGTCATAGAGGAGGGGTTGAAAGCACACTTAAAAGGAATGAAACCACATATGTGCACAGCACATGGCTGAGTGGCCTGGAAGGGTCAGGCCCCTCTTCTGTGCACTCT
>NW_007740526.1:0-3280 GCF_000696425.1 Galeopterus variegatus | reverse complement strand
GTGATGATTTCAGCTTAAAAGACTAAGATAGGTCCTAGAACAAAGTCATAGAGGAGGGGTTGAAAGCACACTTAAAAGGAATGAAACCACATATGTGCACAGCACATGGCTGAGTGGCCTGGAAGGGTCAGGCCCCTCTTCTGTGCACTCTCAGAAAAGGAGCCTTTCAATGAAGCATTTATTTTCACGCGAGTTTTGTACCTGCGGTAATCTGTATAACTCGCTGATATTGACTTGGCAATGAGTCATCTCTGAACAGATGAAAAGTTGCTCACTAGGTGGCACAGGCCCCATTGAACCAGCTTGCCTCTGTGCCTCCCTGTTCTGTGTTCTGGAAAGAGTGAGATCTCCATCTCACACATGGGCTCAGTGTGACACCACATTCACAGTTATCTGAATCTGGCTGTGGGGAGGGCAACCCTAAAGATACATAAGAACGAGAATTAAGACCACACCAGAGCAAACACAACTTAGGAGGCTCGATACAACACAAACACAAGCGAAACAAATGAGCAGAAGACACCAGGTGCAGAAACCCTCAAGCCACCTAGAAATGAGTTTCGCTCACTCATGTCACTCTCATGATTTCCACAGGTGTTTGCTGACGGGCACAGGTGGTGGGGGGTTGGGGGACTCTACGCATGGCCTCCCTCCGTCACTGGGGCTCCTCTGGGTTAGGGAAATGAGGCCAGAGTGCTCTCCAGTGGGCTAACTGGGAGTCCACGGACCCGAGTTCTGGTTTCTGGTCTGCTTCTTACTGGCTGGTTGAACGTATCTTCTCTTTACCTTAGTTCTTTCACCTGTAGCTGGTTGAATGTTTGTCTTCACTTTAGTTATTTTATTAGATCGAAGACAAAACAAAATACCTGCCTGCCTCACTGTTGTGGGAGGATAAATGAGGAAATGCATGTGAACGTGCCGTAAAGATGTGAGGTCAGTGAGGTGGACAACGGCAGGATTTCTGAGTCGAGGAGGAAAGAGATAGAGCGTTAGGGGGGATCGATGGTGACAACTAAGACAGACACTCACAGGCGCCCAGAGGTGACTTGGCTCTGCAGAGATGAAGCCACACTAACAAAACTTACAAGAGATCAACATGTGAATGAGAATGTTGATTTATCATCACACTGTAGGGAATATCCCTTTACAGCGGCAGGAATGCTTGCATCCACTACCAAGGAATCCTCTTTCTTATTATGATGGCTAGACGGTTGTTTTAGTGAGAGGATTGGTTAGGGTTTTTAGTTACATTCAGCAGAAAACAACTATGGTGGATATAAGTAGAAAAATAAATGTATTACATTATATTGGGCAACATTTGGAATTATGAATGGTTCTAGAATCAAGTTTGGGTACATAGCCAGGAGCAAGGTCCCTGACCACGCTTCAGAACTGGGAGGGTGAAGACACTCTGTGTCAGCCACAGGACATCAGCTACTGCAATTTACACTGAGATGTGTAAGGAGTTTGAGCTACTGTATGGTCAGTAGAAATAATAAACGCTCACCACAGTCCACCCCATTCAGCTGTCCAGCATTGTTAGACACCCTTCTTCATCCCCTAAATGCTCCTGCCTAACAAAATGNAGCTGTCCAGCATTGTTAGACACCCTTCTTCATCCCCTAAATGCTCCTGCCTAACAAAATGCTACCCTTCCTCATAAAATCATATAATTTCTCACTTCCTCCTCAAAAAGACAACCACCGCAAATCTCATCAGGTACTGCACCCAGCTTCGTGCCCTGGGTCTCTGAAGGAGGCCCATTTCTATTCCACTTTTCTCTTAATTTTTATTTTTTAATTATAAATTGATAAATCATATTATATATATTTATGGGGTACAAAGTGATGTTATGATTCATCAGTACAGTGTGGAATAATTAAATCAAGCTCATTAACATATCCATCACCTCAAATATTTGTTTTTGTGGTGAGAACATATGACATTTACTCTCTTGGCAATTTTGAAATGTACAATACGTTATTATTTACAGTGCTGCATTCATCACACTGTGCAGCATATCTCAGAGAAAAAAAATTCTTATTCCTCCTGTCTAACTGAGGCTTTGTAAACTTTGACCATTATCTCCCCATCCCCAGCCACCACCTCTCGCCCCGACCTCTGACAACCACCATTCTCTCTGCTTCCATGAGTTTGATTGAAAACATGCAGTATTTGTCTTCCTGTGCCTGGCTTATTTCACTTAATGTTCTCTAATTCCACCCACGTTGTCACAAATGACAACATTTCTTTCTTTTTTAAGGCTGAATTGCATTCCATCGTGTGCATGTACCACATTTTCTTTATCCATTTATCTGTTGATGAACACTTAGGTTGATTCCATAACTTGGCTATTGTGAGTAGTGCTACAGTGAACATGGGAGTGCAGGTATCTCATCAGCATACTGATTTCAAATCTTTTGGGTGAAACCCCAAAAGTAGGATTGCTGGATTGTATGGAAATTATATTTTTAGTTTTCTGAGGAATCTCCATACAATTCTCCATAATGGCTGTGCTAATTTACATTCTTACCAACAGCATAAAAGTCTTCCCTTTTTTCCACACCCTTGCCAACACTTAATATCTTTTTTCTTTTTGATAATAGCCATTCTGACAAGTGTGAGGTGATATCTCACTGTGCATTTAATTTGCATTTCCCTAATAATTAGTTTTGTGGAACATTTTTCACACATCTGTTGGCCAGTTGTATGTCCTCTTGTTTTCATCTTCTATGATTTCTGTAATATTCTGTGGATTAAATTATAAACTAGTACCAACTCATGCTTGAAAAATAATGGGAGAAAGGGAAAAGAGAAATAGTTAAAATATAAACATCACACTACAAGAAAATAGAGGCAGATGCCACAGGTTTTTGTTTTTGTTTTGTACAACTGGTCCCAAAGTATAATAGGCATTTATGGCTCTCCTCCTCCACTGTCCATTCCACCTTCTCTTTGCCATGGTCGTATACAAACCTGCATTCCAGAAGGATCTGATTTCTTGCTGGCCCTGCATATGTAGTGCTGGTAAACTCTTCTGTAATTTTTACCATTGGACTTGGCAGTTCTAAGAGGTGTTCATGGGGTCTTATGGGGTCTTATGGACCCCCTGTGTAGCAACAACTGATTTTCTCCTTATAGTCAGGATCAATCTCCTTAGCTGACATATTAATCCTTCTTTTTTACTTACCCAGTGATATGAGAAAATTGAAACAACTGCAAGGCAACCTCAGTTTTCAGTTCAAAGGGACTATTGTTGTGTTATCCTGGGTAGGCATTT
>NW_007740525.1:16050-29735 GCF_000696425.1 Galeopterus variegatus | reverse complement strand
GGCCATAATAATCATATACATTGTATATTGACAAAATAAAAATTAAAAAAAAAAAAGAATGGCAATGGATTGAATAAATGTGTGTACTACATGAAGCTGAAAAAAAAAAAAAAAATCTGGCACTTATAGCTTACTACAATCTGTTTCCAAGCCAACATTTTCCTGCTACACTTCCCAGTGTTCTCCTGGGGAAAACCCACGTTCCAGCCCAAGTTTCTTACTGTCTGTAGGATCCCTCTAACTCATTTTGCTTTCTATCTTTTTGACTACTGTTCTCTCTCTGGATTTCTCTAATCTGTCAAGCCCAAAGTCAAGATCAGACTTCTGGAATGTCTCCTACAGCATCTCAGCTCACGTGACCTCCTGTGTTCCTGTGCCCACAGCGTGTTTGTTCTTGCCGTGCCTGCGCACGGGGTGTGCTCTGCTCTGGAGAAAGGCTGACTCCGAGCATGTGTGTCTTGCCTCCGAGCAGCCAGGTGTGCCCTGGAGGGCTGGCACGTGCTACCGTCGTGGTTGCATCCACCTCAGTAACTGACTGCGGTGCCCGATAACTGTGAGTTAGAATGTGGCCAGCATCAATTTGAATAATCAACAGTTTGTGTCTCTAAAAAGATATGTTTGGGGGAGATACATAATACATGCAAGAAACAGAGTTAGCAGTTTCATTTTTCATATGTCAAAGCTTCAAAGCTGTAGTAGGTAATGTTTGAGTTGAATTTTCTGCTAGAGAGTAAAATGTTGCTTTTCTTTCCTTTTGAGGTAGTGCCAAAAAAACGGACAGCCTTTGCTCTCCTCTTAGAAAGGGTGAAGCATCAGGTTCTCCAGAGTCCCAGAAAACAGCTGTATTTTCAGCAGTATGTGCAGGGCCAAAGGTCAGTTGGGTGTTACAAGCAGAACTTTTGCACAAGAGAGTCAGGAAGAAGCTTTCACCTAGAAGGAAAGTGACAGGTGAGCACCGTTTGTCGTTAGGAAGGAGTTGAAATCAGACCTCTTATTTTTTGAAGGTCAAATAGGGAAAAAAAGCCCAACCTTTGGCAATGTTTATTCTCAGAGAGGGAAAGCCAGTGGATACAGTCCACTTGAGGAAGAGTGAGGCGCTGATGTCAAATCCATCCTGGCCCAGAGCTCCTGGGGGGTTAGTACCCTGGGCATGGAGGCTATGGGGTTGAGTCCTCTCTGAGGACTGGGAGCTGTGTCTGGGAGTCCCGGGGGCGCTTGTTTGGCAGGGCTCCACTCTGTGTCTCTGAGCGGTGGCCACCTAGACTAGCAAATGCTGTTGGAAGCTGGAGGAGCCATTCTCAGAGGCTTGCCATGTGGCAGTGGGAAGTAAGGGCAGAGTGTCTTCACTCAGTTTTGGACTTTGCAAGCCCCTAGGTTTTTAGAAAATGCAGGTGGACAGAGGCAGCCCAGAGGATAATATTGGCCTTTTCCCCTAACATAGCATATCGGTGCTCAAACATTTAATTCAAATATTAAAAGATTCTAATATTAAAAGATATGACTATTTTTACTCCTCCTTTGTGGAGCAACTCATGCTGGTTACATGAAGTCTATATTAACTTAAATCTGTGATGAGATATCCAGTTATAGAGCAGCTATCTTGTTCTAATGAATAATATACAATGATTAAAGAATATGATTAAAATATGCTATTAAAAAGTATAAGGCCAAGATTATCAATGTAAGGGGACCGAAATTTTTACTAATTTCAGATTTCTGGGGTTCTATTTCATGCGGTCCTATTTGAAATAAAAAAGTAGCTGAGTGAGTTGAGAAAGGCAATGTCCCCTGTAGCAAGTAGTTTCCCTCCTTGACTCTGGTGCCGTGCCTTTGCAACCGGGAGGAAAAAAATGACGATTGTCTGGAAAGTGTGAGAAGTAATAGTTCTCTGGATAAAAGCTGGAGGAGGAAAAGAGAGGGAAAGAAAATATGATGGTTAAAGCAAACAGTTTTCTTTTAACATCGGACCCTAACCTGGACAATGAAAGTTCAGAGAAATAAAAATTGAAGAAAAGAAGATGAAAAATTGTCATAAAGAAAATAAGGTGCAGTGGAAGATCATAATCACAGCTGATTTATTTAAATTTAAACAAATATAAATTATTCAAAACCCAGGTACCAATTTTTGTTAAATATAGGTGTGTAATATTACTTCAGACCCCTTAATTAGAAAATGTGTTATCACTAAAAGTCTAGATCAAGGAACCTGTAACCTACTCTAACCCAGCAGAAGGTGACAGAAATAGTTCCATTATCACACTGTCTGCCTTTAAGACCTAAAATTCTGACTAACCCGTGACTGTATGATTAGACATATAATCAACGATGTGTACAAAAACCTATGTATAATGATCTTCATGGAATTGTTATTTACAGTAGTGAAGAACTGAAAACAGCATAAATAACTGGCGATTAAGGACTGGTTAAATAAATTCTGGCAAGTCTATATAAGACAATTAAAATCTCAGTTCAATGGTGCAGAAGCCTCTGTGTGTGTGTGTGTGTGTGTGTGTGTGTGTGTGTATACATGTTTCATTCAAAGGGATAGGAAATTCACTGAAAGACGTATGTCAAATTTTAATGGTGGTTACCATTGGGTGGTAAAGCTATGAGCCATATTTGAAACAAACATTTTATTTTAAACAATTTTAGATTTACGGAAAAGTTGCAAAGACAGCACAGAGAGTCCCCATACACCCCACATCCAGTTTCCCATGTTATTAACATCTTATGCTAGTTTGGCATATTTATCACAGTTAATGGACCAATATTGTCACATTACTATTAACTAAAGTCCGTCCCTTGTTCTTATTCTCTTAGTTTTTAGCTAGAGTCCTTTTCTGTCCCGGGATCTCATCCAGGATGTTACCCTACCTTTAACCACCCTGTCTCCTCAGGCTGTGACAGCTTCTCAGACTTTCCTTGCTTTTGATGACTTTGACAGCTTTTTTTAAGGAGCATCGGTCAGATCTTTTGTAGAATGTGCCACAGTTGGGGTTTATCTGATGTTTTTCTCATAATTAGACTGGGCTTATAGATTTTTGGGGGGGAAGAACACAGAAGTAAAGTATCATTCTCATCACATCAAGGGACATACTATCAGTGTGACTGCTGTCGATCGAATGTCCCCCGAACTCACTGAAGCTTAATCCCCACAGTAACTGTTGAGGGTGGGAAATCCTATTATGGTAATAGAAAAGTGGGGCCTGAACAGGTGATTAGATTGTCAGGGCAGTGCCCTAGTAAACGGATTAATAAGTTGATGGTTTAATGGTGGTCATGGTTGCGCTTCTGAGGGCTTTAAAAGGAGGAGTTGAGGAGTTAGCTCTTTCTGCTCCACCATTCTCGCCATGTGAGAACCTGTGTCGCTGAAGTCACCACCATAGAAGGCCATTACCGGAAAAAAAAAAAAGTAATAAATAAATAAATTACCCAGTTCAGGTATTTTGTTATAAGCAACAGAAATGGACTAATACAATGACTTATCATGGCTGATGTTGGCATGACCACCTGGCTGAGGTTGTGTCTGTCAAGGTCTGCCACGGTGAAATTTTTTTCTCGCCATCTTTTCCACAATGTCCTCTTTGGCCGGAGGTCACTACACATAGCTCACACTAAAGGGTGGAGAGGTGTCCACCTCCTTGAGGGTGGAGGATCTACATAACTTATTTGAAATTCTTCTGCATGGGAGATTTGTCTATACTGCCCCACTTATTTATTTATTCAGTCATTTGTTTATATCAGTATGGATGCATGGATACTTATTTTATATTTTAGGTTATGATCTAATGCTATTTAATTTATTCTTTTGCTTAAATTATTCCAATTTTGGCCATTGGGAGCTCTTTCAGTGGCACCCATGTCCTTTTGTCACACCCTCATCATTGCAGTTTCTCAAACACTTATTTACTCTCCGAAATTACATCATGTTCCAGGCATGTTGGTATTTCTCGCCTTCGCCCTAGAATAAGCCACTTCTCCAAGGATCCCTAATCCTCTCCTTGGAGACTGGTGTTAGAAACCAAGATCTGAGTGCCAAATGTGCTCGTTGCTACTGGTGTTCCATTTAAATTTTGATAAAGTCAATCTATCTACTTTCCTTTCATGAATGATGCTTTTGGTATTATAGTTAAAAACTCATCACCAAATCCAGCGTCATGTAGATATTTTCCTATGTTTTCTTCTAGAAGTTGTGTAGTTTTGTATTTCCATTTAGGTGTATGATCCATTGGAGTTAATTTTTTGTGTAAGGTACAAGATCTGAGTCTAAATTCATTTTTTCCCACATGAATGCCCAGTTGCTCCAGCACTATTTGGTGAAAAGTCTATCCTTCTTCTATCGAATTGCTCTTGCACCTTTTCTGAAATCAGTTGGCTATATCTGTCTGGGTCTATTTCTGAGCTTTTTATTCTGTTATGTTGATCTGTTTATTCTTTTGCCTGCAACACACTGTCTTGAGTACTGCAGGTTTACAGAGTGTCTTGAAGTTGGGGAGTGTCTAGTCCTCTGAATTTGTTGTTCTTTTTCAGTATTGTGTTGGCTATTCTAGGCCCTTTGCTCTTTCATATACATTCTAGAATAAATTTATTGTTATCTGCAAAATAGCTTGCTGGGATTTTGCTTGACATTGTGTTGACTCAATTAATCAAGTTGGGAAGATTAAAATATGGGTACTTTTTGTTGTTTTGCAAGTTTTCTGAAATGGGTATTTAAAACATATGCTATCAAATGCATGAGGGGAGCTTGGACAGTTTACCCTTAGCCTCAACTAGAGGAGAGGAAGCTGAAGCCAACAGGGCACTCTGGGGGGCCTGTGCCCATTAGGCCTTTTCTAGCTGTGGTGGGGAAGCTCCTGTCAGCCTTCGGCACTGTGAACGATGTCTGGAGGGCAGGGAGAGACAACTCGTCTTTCAATCTATCTCTGCTTCTTATCAGGACAATGTTTACCTCAAATCATGCCAGCCATGGCAGGGAGGTTTCTGGTGGCCCCTCATGCCCCAGCATCTCTATGAGTCTCATGCCAGTCTCCACTCAGCACGGCATCTTCTTTGGGTGGAAGCACTGTCTTCAGAAAGCACTTTTTGTTTCAATCTGTCTTTAATACCTAGACAAAGTTGACACTAGCTCACTTAACCCCATTATTTATGATTTACATAAAGTGGTCAGATTAGCTCAGAAGAGACACAGGCAGGTAGCTGCCTTTGGTGAGAGTATGAAGCCAGGTCTCTGCTGGGACAGGTGGCCAGTCACAGTGGCAGAGACCAAAGGCCAGAGAATGCAGGGGCATGATGGAAACTGAGGGCTGGGGGCAGGGGGCGTCCAAAAGCAACCTTAGCAAAATCCAGTCTCTCCTGGAATTTCAGTTTTATTGAATGAAGAAACTCCATCTATCCTTTGTTGCAGTTCACCTTAAAAATGACCACCAGATTCTTCACCATACAATACCATTTCTGTTCTCATGCCTGAAACAGCTCCAAATTTCCTTTTGAAAAAATGTGAAATAGTTTGTAACTGGTTTAGTTAGGTGCACAAATGCCATTAAATAAAAGGCAACATTAAATATCTGTTTTCTTCTTCCAGATGAAGAATTTTAACCTTGTTTCATATCTTTGCATTAAATCCTTGAAGGCTTCTCTGCCTTACCTGGCTCCTGTCACGACCTTTAGGAAGCTGCCTGAATTCAGCCTCACTGGATCTGGGGCCACCGTGAGGACAGCAGGCAGCTTTTGGTGTCTGGACACTGCCCTAGAGTGTTGAGGAAGAAGTGGTCACTGACTGTGCTTTGTGCGCTTGCGGTGGGTCTGGGTCCTAGAGGATGGGAGTTGTTCATTGGGGCCAGGTATTATCAAAGGGCAAGGGATGTGTGTGCGTATGGGGAGGAAAGGAAGAAGAAAACTTTAGATATTTTGGGGGGCTTTAACCCAAGTTATCAAATAAAGAATTTGCATTTTTGAACACCTCTAGGATTCAAGTTTAGTTTATGTGTCAGTGGGAATCAAAAGGATACGGGAAACACTGTGCTGCCCACCCAAATCTAGCTGAGGAGGTAAGATGCGCAGGTCTGAGAAAGAGAACAGGTCACTTGCTGTGTCCACTTGCTATGGTGCATGCATGGTGCAGATGATAGGCAAAAGGATTTGCTTCAGCACAGGCGCTTTAGGTCATTCATTCTCTACAGTGTAGGGCCCAAAGCATGTGATTTGCAATTTTAATTCATACTCTAATAGGTAAAAAAGCAAACTGCCCAATACACTGGCACATTCTTAAAATTCTGTACTGTAAGGGTGATTTGATTTTGCCCTCACTTCCCTTACAATTGTCTCTGTTAAAGGTCAGAGAAAGGACAAAGCGAATGGTACTCTCCTTTAATGCTCCAATTAAATACAAGGGTACTTCAAAAAGTTAGTGGAAAAATGGAATTAAAGGTAGTACAAAACCTTCCACAAACTTTTTGAAGACCCCTTACAGAAGGGGTAGGTATATTCCTTTCTACCCCACACCCATTTCATGGATTCAGAATGATTCTTGGAGAGGTCAGGCAACTTGCTCCAGGTCACCGTTTGTGCCAAGGCCCTGCCCTCTCTCTTACTCCAAAGAGCCCAGGAGGATGAGCATTTTGAAGTGGGAACAGCAGGACCTCAGGCCACAGGTCTGGTTCTGAAGCATGTGTCGGTGAGGAGGCCTGCTAGTTTGGGCATGCAGCTGTGGGAGGAGAGGCTGTTTGAGCGCAAAATAAAATAAGATCATAATAAAAGTTGTGGATATTATTAATCAACACTCTGTTGGAAGAAATAATGAGGAAAAGCGCAAAGATAGATGAATTTCCTATTTGTTTAGGGCTCCTGTACCATCCCAACAGCCGTTGCTAGGGCGGAATCACTGTCACCAGCTAAAGGCGATTTTCCTTGATCTTCCAAAACAGACACATTTAATGACTCTAAAGGTCAGCTGTCCGCATGGCAATGCTCACCAGTGATGAACAAGGTCATGGAAGGCCTTCCAGTGCCCCCAAGCTCGGCGGCAGCACACCGCTCCGATGACTGCTTGTGGCAGGTCTACAGATCTTACGTTTACAAGCTCCGCGTTTCACAGCATGATTTCTTATTTGATATTCACAACGACACTGGAAATTAGGCAGGAATGACAATGTCACCACATCTTAGGACGAGCAAATGAAAGGCCAGTAAGTGGAGCGTTGCCTTTTCTCACAGCTAAGGAGGCAGGGAGCCGAGTCGGAGGAGGTCCTTCTGGGTGGAAGTGCGATCTCCCTCCCGTCCCCCTGCCTCACCCGGCCTTAACCTTCCACCAGCTGGAATCTGTCCTCTGAGTTCACTGCTCCGGCGACACTTCCTCCAAGACGCCTTCCTGTGTGTCTCCGCACGGACGTCCCCTGCCGCAGCTGCAACAGCTCATACGAACACTTGCTGGCCCCAAGTGTGACACTCGAACGCCCACCAGTTAGTCTTAGTCTCTGCCGTTTGTATACGTTCCGTTCCCCACCAAGTCGGGCTCCGTGTCTCACACGTGTCGCTAACACAGTGCTTGGCACGGGCATGTTTTGAGTTGAACGTTTACTTGAGAACCATCTTCTCAAGTTTAAAGGCCCGGCTCCTCATAGCGAGAGAACGAAGCACAGACTGTTAAGGTCAGTAGGGGTTGGGGCGTCCCTTAAGGGGACTACTGACCTTAACAAGACTTCTTCAGACGCCATGGCACCCTCTCCGAGGCCCCGTCCCCCCGGGTCCCACCTGCACCCAAGTCCCCGCCTTTGTGCTGCACGCTCTCGCGCGGCAGGGTTTCCGCGGGTGTCCTGCACCTTTCCACGCTGAGCGCCGTAATGCGGCCTCAGTGCAGACTCACCCGCTCACGGCAGACACCTGTCGGTGATTCTGAGCTCCCTAGAACCGGACCTGTCAGACCATCGCGCTAAGCCCGGGCCCAGCGGAGAACCCGGCCCGCAGCTATCAGCTGCGCAAGAATGGAAAGAACGCTGCTCACGCGGGGCAGAAGGACGCGCGGAGAGTGCATCAGAAACTGAGCATCCAGAGGGGAAACAGACCTGGGAAAATGAAGGACGTGAAGGAAAGGACAGCTTCCTCATTATTTACTTATTTATGTTTGGGATGTGCTTCCCTAGGCTGCCCTGACGCAGGCAGGGAGCCGGCGGTGGCTGCGGCGCAGAGCGCCTCCCCGGCGGGGGGACGGAGCGCAGAGAAGGTTCCGAGCCGCTTGGCCCCGCCCCCAGCTTGCGACAAGGCCGGTGCGGACAGACTCGGTAAATGCTCTCGACTGTGACCGTCCCTCAGCCCCGCCCCGAGGGCCTTGCCCAAGGCCGTGGGCTCAGCGACCCGCCCGCCCCTGTCCCAGCTCCGTCCCTGTTGGGCTGTGGGCGCGGGCGCGAGCTAGAGCGCGAGAATGGGCACAGTTACTTCACAGCAGCTTAGGAAAATAAAAATAAGAAGAATAGCTGTTCTCATCAAAAGCTGCTCTCATCTGAGCGATGCGTGTCCCCATGGCAGAGCCTCTCAAGTCTTTAGTGACCCACGCTTTCCAAGTGATAAACCCTTTGGAGGAGCATGTGAAAATAAATTCTTGTTTATCCTGCACCCCACATTGCTGCCAAGGAAGCCAGAGGACCACAGAACTAATGGCGAGAGAGGCAGAGAAAGCCGCAACGGTTACGGGCCTATGTCCAGTGAGGTTGCGTGGACAGGAACACAGGTGCAGGGAGCAGCAGCTGCCAGCAGCCCTGGTGTCTATGGCAGCAAAGCCATCTCGTTCTCAACCACAGGAAAGTTAATCTGGTGAAAGGGTAAAAGGAGTTCGATTTTTTTTCCACCGGTAATTCCATTAAGAAACAACTGTCTGTAGTCTTTGAATAGAAGCTTGGTAATTGAAAGACTAATAGAGAAGCTATTAATCCATTAAAGGGAGAGTTTGCTTTAGTTGGACAAAAAAGTAATTGACTTCATTGTTACAGTTTAATGAGAAAAATAATCTTCTGCCTCAGGAAGGATGAAAGGCCATATTTAAAAAGATGACGTAGGAGGAATTCTTAATACAAACTTTTCTCAGATTTGTTCCTAGCTGTTCTGTTCATGATCCCTAAACTCTTAAAGTGAAAAATTAGTAGGAAATGCACTTACCTTCAGCTCTGAGCAGGAACTTTGTGACCAAGATGACTGAGAACGAATGAGCTTTGAGAGAGAAGCAAGCACAGGAGCAAGGCCAGGCAGAGCCGGAACCTGTGCATCACTGGGGGACAGCTAGATTGTTATCATAACCTTGAGTGAATGTCATGCAAAATAGACTGCATATTTCTGGCAATGTGAAGTTAGAGAAGTGGAAAGACACGGTCAGATTAACACATGGTTTCCATGGGTTCAGCTAGTCAAGGTTACTTCCAATGTTTGTGACAATGTTTACAGCAAATTATGGAACTGTAATCTTGCTCCTTTTAAGTGTCATTTTAGAGTTGCATTGAGTTTTATAACTAAGGAATTAAATAAACTGGGATTTTGAGGAAATGGTTTTGGAAGAATTTGTGTTAAAAGTTCCAGAAAACCTCTCAAGACATCTTGCAAACATTTGGCTCATTAATCTCATTAAGAAAAGTAGGAAATGCCACTATCCGTATTTCATAAGACTAAACAATGAGACCAGGAGAATTGTGTGCTCGAGGGCACAGTGGAGCATATGTCCAGACAGGAAGCAACCCCATTGTTCTGCCAATTCTTTTCTTTCCAAAAACTTCATAGAAACCACCATCAATAGCTCCATCATTCAAAGCAAAAATCTTCGGTTTTGGGGTGCACTGTTGTTTATTTTCTGTTTGTCAAGGCCTGTCGGGAAGGGCTACTGTTGGTATCAGGAACATCAACCTGGATTCTTACATGTAGAATTGGGTCAAGCTTTGGGATGGACCTGGATCTTTGGGGCTGAGGCCAAACCAGTGGCTATTTCTGAACATATTAGTTCCAGCCCCAAGCTTAAAGATTCACATGCAGGTGGTCTGGAATGAACTGAAGATAGAGGCCTAAGTTTAATTTGCCTGGTGGTAAACACAGTTTTCTAAAGTGTCTTTCTCTGGTCTATCCCTGAAGCAAAGCATGTTCTCCCCAGAGCTCATGGACCCGGGGTGGTCCCAAGTTTGTGATTGCCTCTGAGTAAGGTCTGCCCCAGTGCATGCCCTGCAGCACAAGCAAGGGTATTCCACAGCCCTGTTTTCCCTGATCAGAGCCACATAGTTGAGACAGTATGTAAAAGCACGGCATTGCCTCCAGAAAGCCACTGTTTGTATTACCTGGTGAAGCAGAGACAACTTGTCCTCAACCTTTATGCTTGCAGTGTCCATGGGACCTTTGTCAAAAATCTGTGGATCTGATTAGCTGGTTGGGAAAACTGGTGATGGCCCTGAGGAGTGGGACATCAGGCAGAATCGCAGGTGGCAGGAATGTGTGGAGCATGGGGTTCTCTCTGGAGAAGGCAAGCCTATGGGTGGAGAGACCTGGGCAGCAGCTCCCTTCAGGAGAGATCGAGAGAGATTTGGGGCAGGGGGAAGATTTGCTAAGCCCTACAATGAGAGTAGCTTTTGCTATTTTAGCTCTTTCTTTTTTCTTTTTCTTTTTTGGCACATTTCCCTCCAATTTTGCAAGAAGATGACAAAAATCTCTTGGAGGAAGCAGAGTAGAAATGATATAGGATTCAGAACCAGAAGACATGAGTTAGAGTTCCAACTCTGCCAGGTCCCTGGGTCTCCACTTCCTCGTGTAGATTGCATTGTTGTGAGGATTAAGTGAAATTAGGTTTGTGAAAGTGCTCAGGGAACTGTAAAATCACACAACAATACCTGTGGTTCTCAGTATAACCTGGCCCCAAAGGTTCTTAAAATAGTGGTCATTATTAAAGATACCTTAGCTGTAGGAAAAATTATTCATCTTGTGAACATTTTAAAAGCAAACTTGTAAACTGAAGTGCTGCTAGATAAACTCTGCTGTGGATCGGTTGTCCCTCAAAGCTCATTGACGCTTAATCCTCACTTGAGAGTGTTCAGTGGGTGGGAAATCCCATTATGGTAATTGAAAGGTGGGGCCTTGAGGAAGGGATTAGATCGTGAGGACCATGCCATAGTAAATGGATTTATCTGTTGATCGTTTAATGGTGGTCATGGGCATGGTTCTGATGGCTTCCAAAGGAAAGTGTATGAGAAGCCCTCTCTCTCTCTTGCTCCTGCCCTTTTCGCAATGTGACACCCTGTGTTGCTGTAGAGCCACCACCCACAAGGCCCTCACCAGGTGTGTTCCCTGGACTTTGGACTTCCCAGCCTCCAAAACTGTAAGCAATAAATACTGTTTCTTACAAATTACCCAGTTTGAGGTATTTCTGTTGTAAGCAACAGAAACCAAGACAAATTTCAATGACAAATGTTGTTACAACTGCACCCACCACCATTCCTTCACAAGCCCATTCTCCCTTTCACTCTGAGAGATAGAATGGAAAAAGAGAATTTTAGGGAATATGTAAGGAGCTGCTATATGCACCTTTTCCCCTTCTTATATAATCCAGCAAGTCAGCCCCTCTTTACAACTCTGCTAACCTACTCAGGGTTACATTTCCCTTATGGAAAAGATAAAAGAGAGTGAAAGACACACACACTCTCGCACACACACACACACACACACACAGAAAGAGAGAGAGAGACAGAGAGAGAGAGAGGGAGAGAGAGAGAGAAACTCAGGACAGAGAGATGGAATGGGGAACAGAAGGAGAAAAGAAGAGACGGGGCAGGTTCTGCCTTTCAGGTGTGAGGGACTATGCTGTTCTGATAACATGATGAGGTTTGGAAGGTAACTCACAAACATCTTTGCCAAAAAAATGCTGTTCAGGCAATAATGATAATTTACATGGTACTTCCCATGTGCCAGCCATTATCACTTTTCTGAGTGTCTCATATATGTTGACATCTGATCTTCACAACATGTGTGTGAAGCGATCTTACCCATTTATAGACAAGGATGGGAGAAGTTCAGCAGCTGGACAGAGGCCCGATGAGCACTTCGGATTTTACTCTAAGGACGATGAGGAGCCACTGGGGTTTCAGACAGAAGATGGCATGACCTGCCTCTGGCTGCTCAGGAGGATGCACCATGGAGATGAGGGGAGCTCCAGGAGGCAGCAAGTGGGAGAAGCCTGGCCGCAGCTGCTGGACAGGGGCAGAGAGTGAGGCGTGAGATCACATGAGTGGACAAGCTTTATGAAAAAATTTTAGTTTTAATTTTTAAAATAAAAATTAGATCTATTTGAGGTGTACAACGTGATGTTTTGAGATACATATATATGGTGAACGATTACTGTAGTCAAGGTAATTAACATACCCATCAGCCCACATGGTTACCTTTTTGTGTGTGTGGTAAAAACATGCAGAATCTCTCTCAGCAGATTTTCAGTGTACAGCACAGTCCTGTTACCCATCGTCACCAGGCTGTGCCAAGGTCTCCAGACTCATTAACCCTGCAGAGCTGACAGTCGGTGCCCTTTCACCAATGTCTCCCCACCCCTGTTCCACTCTCTGTTTCTGTGGATTGGACTTTTTCATATTCTATGTAGAAGTGAGATCAGGGCACGGACAAGGATCTTCAGAAGTTCTGATGTGAGAAGGTGTGGAAGGAGAGCAGATATGGCTTAAGGGGCATGCTTCTCAGAAGAGGGTCTCCCAGTAAACTTTGTGTGGCCACGGGGACCTCCAGCAGGGCGGGAGGGCAGGAGAGACTGTGGGCACACATGCTGCATGCTCCATCACTTATGTTCTCACGGAAGCAGGAGGCAACGTTTTCTTAGTCTCATCTACAGACAGGTGGGTGGCTCACTGAAGTCACACCACCCTGAGTAAAGAGGGTCGGCTGCAGACACAAATTTAGCTCCCATCTGTAAAACCAGAGGAAGCAAATTTCTTGCAGTTTTAAATTTCCTATTTTGGCCCACTTTCCAGTCTTAAAGGAATACTTTTAAATCTCTCTGTAGAACACCTCTACTGGTGAAAAGCCCAGAAACAATGCTTGGCACAGAATTGGTGCTCAATAAGGTTCTTGTTCTGTTCTGCCGGAGACCAGCTCCAGTCAAGTTTGTGGGTCCTTGAAAGAGGGATGAGAAAGCCGGCGAAAATAAAAAACACAGACAGAGACCTCAGTGCATCAGTATGCATGTTCTCTCTCTGAGGGCTGTCAGCGTGTTGCAGCTGGAGCACAGTAGAGCATGAGACAATGCCTTTTATTTAGATTTTTCTCTGCAGGGGTTTTTTGGCTACTATTTTTTATTACATCAGCAAGCTTAATAATTCAAAAAGGACAGGGGAAGCCAGTTTTTTTTTGTTTCATTAGCACGTCTCAGGTAATAAGCTCGTGCTTCCTCCTTTCGGTATCAGGTTATCAGATTGGGACCGTGTTCTCATCGTCCTGAAGTTAACCTGTGACCTTTTTGGGTTGGCAAGCTGTGGTTAATATCTACCCTATTAACAGGGTGGGACTATTGCAATTGCAAAGTGATAGACAGTATTATCATATGACCTATGTCTATTGCTAAATGTAAGTACAAATTTGTTAAAAGGAACAATGCTAACATTTAAATTCTGATGGGGGTGTAATGATCTTATGTTCTAATGGAATGAACCTACTGTTCATATGGAAAA
>NW_007740525.1:2324-15050 GCF_000696425.1 Galeopterus variegatus | reverse complement strand
TTCCCATATACTTAATTTGTCCCAATCATATAATTTCTCATTAATGCCAACCTTTCTCTTGCCATTAATATAACCTCCAGTAAATGATGTTTGCCAACTTACATTAGGCTGCAGCTCATATTTAGTCATGAGTGGTGCTTTTGGAACATATGTTGGGGTGGTCAATTTATCATAAGGGGATAATTTTGAATTGTCCAATTTACTCGGATCCTCTGTGGGAATGTTTAGTTCAATGACCGCATAATTATTTGTGTTGTTTTTATAATCTTTTGGGAATTCAGAGAACTGCCACACTCACCAAAATATCGAAAGAGAAGGCAAAAGCCACAAAGCCGAGGCAGGCAGTCCTTCTGGTTGCAGCAAGTGCTCGTAGCTGTGGCCTTGCCAACAACTCTCCCTCCGGTGGCCTTGCCAGCTCGGAGAGGGCAGCCCAAGCTGACTCCTTTAGGACCCTGCCATGGCGTGGACCATGCCACTGTTCCTGCCTTTCTATGTGCCCTTCTGTTGATCAGCACTTTTGTATGCATTAGCTACTGTGATCCTCACAAGTACCTCCTGCATTACAAAAAGGAAGGCAAAGACTTACCCCTTCATTTCCTCATTTGTCCAGCTCTCATTTAATGAACATGTACCATACTCCTGGCACGATGCCAGGTGCTGAGGATGCAGATATGTGTGACACGGCCTCACCTTGTGATCTTCAATATCCAGCTGGGAAGAAGGACCACATAGGTATAAGCGCTCAGCACAGTGTGATAAGTGCTACATTCAAAGTGCACATAAGACATTTGGGGAATTCTGATGCCAAAGTCCCTCTTCCACCACCACGTTGG
Source organism: Galeopterus variegatus (assembly GCF_000696425.1). Classification (NCBI taxonomy): domain Eukaryota; kingdom Metazoa; phylum Chordata; class Mammalia; order Dermoptera; family Cynocephalidae; genus Galeopterus; species Galeopterus variegatus. The sequence goes on along the minus strand of NW_007740525.1, from coordinate 14,217 downwards.
TATAAGGACATCTTCCTATGTTTCTTATGTTTCACCGTGAAGGGTAAATAGGATTTCAGTAAGTAGATATTGTTGGGAGGAGTATTCTAGGAAAAGAAGGAAAGCAATTATGAAAGCCAAGTGAGGGGTCTAGTAAGAATGCGGAGTGAGTAAGGAAGGATGGAGAAGGGAAGTATCCTGACATGTGGTTAACAGTGTGGACTGGGAACACCTGCAACTGACTAGCTCTGTGACCTTAACCAGTTAGCTGACTTCATCAGGCCTTTGGCTTTTTAGTTTCCTTCTCTCTAAAAGGATATTAACATTTCTTACCTGTGGCAGAAACACTGTGCTCACTAAACATCTCTGTTCTTCCATATTTCCCAGTTTCTCTTACAGTTAGGTTAGGAGTGACAGTGCAGCTAGTTCTGGCCAGTGGACATGTGTGCTGTAATGAACGTCGATTCCAAGCAGGTTGAAGTGCCAGCGTGCCTTCCTACTGCTTTCTTTCTTCCTGTGCAGGGGCCTTGGAGGACAGGTGCTCCGTGTGATAAATGCTCCAGGAGCCCACCAGCCTGGATCCCTGAGTGACACTGTGGAGTGGAGCCCTCTTGACCCACACTGTACATATCATGAGAAATAAACCTGTGTGTGTTACAGGTTTATTGATAATTTTGGGTTAATTTGTTACTGCAACTTAGCTTGCCCTATCCTAACTCATACATTACCAGTCATTGCTGTAATAAGGATCAAATGAGCCAAAGAACAACACCTGGCATACGGGGAGTGCTATATAAGAGCTTGTTGAACTAAATGCAAGGATAGAGGGTGGGTCATGGTGAGGACATGGGGGTAAGTGAAGCTGGCAAAATTTGGAGTGTTGAAAAACCTTGTATGCCTTATGAAGAAATTTGATTTCTAAGTAGAGGAGTGTAGTAGAAGTAGGTAGATATTTTATCGGCGTGGACAGAGAAAGCAAAGTCAGTGCCACAATGCAGCCAGTACTTAGTGATCACAGCCCATGTGGGCTCATTGCTGAGTGATAGTCCGGGGAGTGGGCTTGGTGGCCATCTTGGAAACAGGGTTCATGCCTTGTTCCCTCTGTGTGCAGACTGCCCTTAGGGTGGGGGAAACTGCAGAATGAAGACAGTAAGAGCAGGCCATGAAGTCAACGTGGCTAGAGTGTGGTTAGAGCACAACGGGACATTGGAATCCTTCGTCTCTGCACAGACCTCCTCCTTGCATGGATGAAGAGACTGCCCTAGAAGGGCTGGCCTGCCCCAGGTCCGAGGGCCATTCCGTGGCACCAAGGGGCAGCAGATCCTCTCCTGGCCCCTGCCTGCCCAGCTGTGTCTCCACACGACTGAGCACCTTCTCTCAGCCTTCTCTTCAAAGAACCTTGGTTCTTCTGCCTTCTCTCATTTTATCCCAAAACTCACTTTTCCCTCTCTTCCTGGACATTTCTAGTATTCCTGTCTTCCTCCCAGGTGAATGTTTGGTTAGACAAAAACAGGCAGGGTCCCCGAATGAATGGCTTGCTCAGACTGAACCATGTGAGAAGAGTTTGATAAAAGGGCAGAGTATGAGAAGCCCAAGGGAGAGAGCAGCTCAGGGGACAGCCGTGCCTGCAGCAGCCCTGGGCCTGAGGGACAGATCCAGGCTGTGGTGTCCCTGCAAGGGACACTCGTCCTCACTCCTCCTCTGATGTGCTGCTCGGACTCACAGTCCAACCAGAAGCCTGAGGGCAAGGCAGTTACTGGTGTGTCCCTCCTGCTCAGCCTCCAGGACACAGTGCTAGGGAAAGAGGATGGGCGGGGGACTTGCAGAGACGAAGGGGAGATTCCTGCACTGTTGAATACAGTTAATGGGAGGCCATTGTTTTGGACTGAGCTCCTTCACTAGGCCCCAATGGGACCAAACCAGAATGGAGTCGCTCATGCTAGGTGCCACATAAGCAAACTGAACTTTGAAATGGGCCAGTTTTCAAAAAAACAGGAAATTCACAGCACTGAGTCCTAAGGGGCCCAGTCAAGTTGAGTCTGCATAATAAGGAAGTCCCCTCTGCTTCACCCCATAGGAAAGGAACTTTGAAATGACCAGTCTGCTTTCTATTCCCCGTTTCTGCTTTCTCCAGACTTTTCTATCTGTAAAGCCCTTCTGGGCACCTTTCTATTCCATAGATGGGATGCTGCCCAATTCATAAATCCTGGATAAAAGCCTAATAGGTCTTTAAACTCAATTTGTTGAGATTTTGTTCTTTGACAGCATAGACAGCAAGTTCGGTGAAAGCTGGCTTGGGGGAGCTTGCAGATATCGCAGGCAGTGTATTTGCCACCTGGCGTGTGTGCTCTGCCCAGGCCTCCCAGCTCTGCACACAGGCAGCACCTGTGCTTGTCACAGAGCCCGCCTCTGCCACTCCCAGCCCCGCCCTTGTCACGAGCACTGGGAGTGCTCTACAGTGCTGCTTCTGTTGGGGACAACAGCCTAGTTCTGCAGTGGGAGGACTCTGCACAGGCCAAGGCCTCTCCTCATGGGTAGTGCTTGAGTGCTGGTAGCTGCGGAGATGGTGTCTCATGCTCTTGGAAGATACACATACAGCGGACTTTTCAAGCTTCCATCACAGCATCCGGAATCCTCCTTTCGCACTTGACCAAACTGTCTGAAATGCTTCTCTTCTCACTACCTGTCTTCACCAGGGAGAGATTGCTTGCTTCCATCAGAAAGCACAGCCCATCTGTGCTAATTTACATGGAAAAAGAAGAACGTTCCAAAAACCTTAGAAACAGTTCCTTCAACTGTTAGTAAATCCTCTAGTTTGGGGTTGTGCATGCTGTGAATTACTTTTGGTTTTAAAGCTTCTCCTGAAACAGGAAAGTAAGTCATTTGGCTTTGTCTCCACATAGGTCTGTATGCACAGGGCCAATTACTGCTGTTTTTAATGAAAAACCTCTAGCAAACCCCAGTCTTAGAACTGGAAGGGCACACAGAGGTCCACTGGTTTAAAACCTTTGATTTGCAGATGAGGAAGCTGCCATGTAGGCAGATGAAATGACACTCCCAATGTCATCCTGTGAGATTGTCTCTCAAGCCTAATCCATGTTTCACTGGAGTCCTGAATTTCTCTCATCTTCTCTTTGGTATGAAGATGTGTTGCTTTGTGTTGCTTTGTCCCCTGTGGATTTGTCACCCCACTTCCCCTGGGGGATGGAGATGCAAAGGATTACTCAAAGCCCATCTCTTCTGAGCAGTGAGAAGCCTGGAAGTGGTTAACTTCCCTGGGACCCTCCAGCAAGTGTTGGGCCTTAAAAACTAACGCCACCTTAAGTGACATTACAAGATGTGGCAGCCTAAGACAGGAGGAAGTAGGGTAGGGGTGTCTGCGGGAACCTTGCTTAAGCCCTTATTGGCCAAATACGTGCTTCTGCGCTCATGAACACAATAGCTAGGCACTGAGACAGGATTCATGCCCTTGAAGCTGATTGGGTTATGTTAAAACCTCCCCTCCCTATCTGCCTATAAAAGCAAGTGCTTGTGTGATAATAAATGGAACTGCCTTGACAGAACCCCCTCCACGTCTGAGTGTCCTTTAACTAGGCTGGGGGGCCAGCGGTGTGCTCACCTTTCTTCACGGCTCTCTTCCCCCGTCTCCTTCCAAAGGGGACTGGAGGGAAAGAGTAATCTGGGCCCGTTCGCTCGCTCACCAGAAGGAACGAGGCTAGTGCTGTACAGGTCAGCCGCCAGCTGCAGACCCGACAAGCAAGAGGCAACCCTTCCTCGGGAAATTAACCCCAAATTGGGGCTCCCTTCCTGCATTTATTTTCCAGACCAGGAAGTTACAGGAAGAGAACATAGGTGGGGTTATAGTCTAACAGTATAGGCTGGTACCTTTCAGTGAAACAAGCCAGATGACATGCCATTAAGGCAATTAACAAAAGTTTGATCTTAGCAAACATTCCTTCTTACAGTAATTTCTCAGTATCTTTACATAACAATCAATAACTAGTCTGTCCTTGAGCCAGCAACCCTGCTGTGCCACAGATCTTTATCTTACACCAGAGACTTATAGCCTGAGGAAAATTTCCAGTCCTCTGCAAGGTCAATATTTGAAACTGCAAGACTGGAAAACCAGGCCCCGTGAAGTACATATGCTTTTTAGTATATTCCACAAAGACGGAATTACTCACTGCTGCACTGCGATGCTGCTGGGAGCCTCACTCCTCCCACAGTTACTGTGGAGGTTTCATACCTGTGACCCTTGGCAGCTTCTGGTCTCTGCTCACCCCCAGCTGTGCCCCTCACATCTCACCTCTGCTTTGGATCATCCTCACACCCAAGGCCATGGCCTTCCACACTGCTTTGTGCTAAGGGCTCGGAGCCTTCCCTTTACTTTCCTGGCACTGTGATGACAGCCTTGTAGCACAGAAACCCAGCACGTGGCCAGATGGCAGTGTGTATTCATGCAACATCTGTTCAAAGTTTACTGTGTGCCTGACAATGTTTTGGGTGTTGGCAATTTAGCAATTGACAAAACAAAGTCACTATCCTCAGGGACCTTCCATTTTAGGGCTAGTCCCTTTTATCACAAAGGAACCTTCTCTTTTCCCCCTGCCTGATGTGGCCTTGAGAGGGATCTGGACCCTCAGAGTAGAATCCTTTCTATTGTATCCTTTGTAGCTTGGATCCTGAGTCTCCCTGAATTCCTTTTATTCTCAGTGGGTCAAAGGAAAACAGAAAATTCCTTTAAATCATAAAAAAATCTGTCCAAGAAAAATACCTCTTTACTTGATTTTGGCAAGCAGTAGTTTTCACAGTGTCGTCCCTAGACAAGCAGCCTGAGCATTACCTGGAAACCTATTAGGAAGGCAGAAGATCATGGGGTCAGAATCCTTGGGTGGGGGAGGGGGAGGGGTGGCAGGGGACCAGCCAACTGTGTCTTAACAAGCCCTTCAGGAGATTCTGATGCCTGAGCTTGAGAATGTCAGTTATGAGCAATTTAACTGCCACCTGTCCCAATTTTCTTTCCCTTCTATGCCTAGGGCATCTCTTTGAATAACCAAGGAACCCAATAAAGTACTTTCCCAAACAAAATAAAGTTACTGTCAGTAAATTCAAGGGAAAAAAAAGAAATGATGTAAAATTTCTGACTTCTAGTTAGACATTGTTCATATAATTTTGAAAACAGATCATGGGGTAGGTATCAAGTTGTATAATATTTAGACTCCACTGGATATAATAAGTGATGTAACAGTTTTTAAATGTTAGTATTTACAATATGCCAGGAATTATTTTCTTTGCAGTTACTTTTGCTTATGATGAAAAATGTTAGAGGTCACATGAGAAATGTATGTGAGGGATGTAGGATTTTCAAATCTTTTCAGTGGACACTTGAGCACAGGTGTTTGGGAATGACAGGCCTACAGTATCAAAGCCACCCTTCCTGATGTAGACACGCTTTGTGGTGGCCCCTGCTTACCTCTCTAATCCCCTGGGGGTTGGGGCTGGCACATTCAACCTGTCTCTACCCACCCTGAAAAACTTGCAGGGACCTGAATGCGCCAGCCTGGCTCATCGCCCTCTGTGCCTTGTTGCTGGCTGAAGCACCCTCTTCCCGAGCCAGGCATGCAGCTTCTCTGCTCTCTGCAGCCTCCGTCAGCCTCCATGACTCCCCCCTGCTCCCTGGAAGAAGCTCCCAGCTCTCGGGCATGTGCAGGACTTGCGTGGTGTTCGCCTCGCAGGATCAAGAGGGCATGACAACCTCCTCTACGAGGTCTTGAGCTCCTTAGCTCCCAGGGGCCCTGGCCTCCCTCATCTCGCCCCCTAACCCCTAGAGATGCATTTGTTAAAATTATTCAGTAATCAGTTTTAGTTCCTTCTGGGTAGTAGGTCCAACATTTTTTCCAGTTTCTTATGACATCAGTGTATGTCACATTGTTACCATGCTGTTTCTATGCATAACATGTACCACATATTTGTCAGAATAATCTATTTCAGTTTTAAAGTGTTCGCTTTGCTGAATGCTCATAGGAAGGTAGCATGTGTGATTCCCCTCTAGGATGGCGCTGGGCTCAGAAGGGGTTCAGCTGCATTGGTGCCCAGTGCTTCCCCTTTGCTCTGATAGTGAGGCCCTAATGTGCTGATGGAGCAAGAGGACCCTGGAAACTTAAACCAGGCATGAAGAGCTTCTCAGCAACCCATAGAGTTCTGTCCTCTAACCCTAACCCTAATCCTAACCCTAACCCTAACCCTAACCCTAATCCTAACCCTAACCCAAACGCTAACCCCCAACCCTAACCCTAGCCCTAACCCTAACCCTAACACTATAACCCTAACCCTCTAACCATAACCCTCTAACCCTAACCCTAACCCTAATCCTAACCCTAACTCAAACGCTAACCCCCTAACCCTAACCCTAACCCTAACCCTAAACCCTAACCCTAACCCAAACCCTTACCCTAACCTTGCTTCTAAAAGGGCAACCTCCAGTGAGTGTTTCTGGCAGAGATATACAACACACTTTTCGAAGCCTGTTTGAAGGCCTTTTGCAGTGTGATTTCTCATAGACTTTATGAAATGAATCTGTTTTGAGCTCTACCTCTGTTCTAACTACCACTTCTTCGGTTCAGTGAGTTATGCTGGATTCTAAACGGGGAAGCTTCTCCGACTCTTTTTCGCAGAGATTTTCAAAGAAAAATCTCACAAGCTATTGCCACTATAGGCTCCAATGGGCTGTCCCATAAAACTCCCAAACCTGAATTCCTTCAGGCTAGATGTGAGATGCACATTCTGTTGCTTGTTTCCTTAAAATAAAACTAGCATTTAACTGGGCAACCTCCAGTGAGCTTTTGTGACAGAGATATACCACAGAGTTTTTGAAGCCTGTTTCAATGCCTGTTGTAATGTGATTCCGCATAGTTTTCCAAATGAAACTCTTTTGAACTCTACCTGTAATTATTTATATTAAAAAAGAATGACCTCAAATTACTAATCGTTGCTTATATGTGAAGGCACTGAAAGAGGAAGAGTAAATAAAATTGAAAGTAGGCCGAGTGAAGAAAAGAATCATGGTTGCAGGAGCTGTCAATGAATAGATAATGGGAAAAGAAAAAAAGAATAGAACACCAAAGTTAGGATCATGAGAGATGAAAGTAATGGACAAATCCTCAGCTAGAAGAGAGAGAGAGAGAGAGAGAGAGAGAGAGAGAGAGAGAGAGAGAGAGAGAAGACACAAATAATTAAATTTAGAAATTAAAGAGGAGACATTACTACCATCCTTAAACGTAAAACAATTCACAGAAGAATAATATGAAGGATGGCATGTTAATGTAATTCCTAAAAACAACCTGTAAAATCTGAGTGAAGAAAAAAATGAATCATAATAACAGACTTAGTACAGATGAAGTGATTGTATTAACAATGAAAAACCACTAAATAACAAGAAAGGATCATGTCCAGAGGGTTTAATGATGAGTACTATCAAACATTTGGAGATTTACCATCAACTGTTCCCAAATTCTCTCCAGGATAACCGCTGTGAAGCTGCTTCTCCACTCACTGCCTGCATCAGTATCACCATGGTACCGAGATTCTACAAAGACATTATAAGCAAAGAAAACTTCAGAAGAATGTATCTTATGACTATAGTTGCAAAATTTGGTAAAAAATATAAAAGTAAATAGAACCAAGCAACATGTAAAAATAATTATACCCCATGTCAATGTTTCATATATGCCAGGACTCCATGTTTGGTTAATAGAAAAACATTACATAGTATGATACGCTACATCAATATAATAATAAACAAAGCCACATGACATTTCAATAGATGGACGAAACAAATTTGACAAAAGCCAACATCCTTCGATGAAGAAAACATTCAGCAAAATAGGAATAGAAGGCAACATCCTCAAACTGATGAAGAGCATATGAAAACCCACTGCTCACACTATTCTTAGTGGTGAAAGTTCACAGGCTTATTTTCTAAGATTAGAGGCAAGATAAACAATCCACTCTCACCACACCTTTTCATCATTGTACTAGACAGAAAAACTGGCAACAAAGAAATAAAAGGAATCTAGATGGGAAAGAAAGTACAATTTTCTGTATTTTCAGTTGACATGTTTCATATGTAGAAAACCATAAGGATATAACGAAAAACTGTTAGAGATCTGAAAAGTAACAGAAGACAAGATCAGTATACAAAAATTCACTGTATTTTTCTACACAAATATAAATATAGAAATATAAAACCGAAGAAACAATTCTAGTTATAATTGAATCAAAATAAAATCCTTAGAAATAAGTTTAACAACAGAAGTGTATACTTGGACAGGTAAAGCTACAACACATGGCTAGTGTGGAAACACTTAGGCATCATCCCTGAGCCTCCTGTGCTTGGAGGAGAGAACTTTACCTTCATAGGGGAAGGAAAGGGATTGCATTAGGCCTTTATGTTAATAGAGGTGGGCTCAAGGTGAGGGCTGCACATCCAAATGTGTATTACTGTCTCCGTTTTTTTTGTTTGTTTGTTTGTTTTAAAAGATGACCTGTAAGGGGATCTCAACCCTTGGCTTGGTGTTGTCAGCACCACGCTCAGCTAGTGAGCCAACCGGCCATCCCTATATGGGATCTGAACCCGTGGCCTTGGTGTTATCAGCACCGCACTCTCCTAAGTGAGCCACAGGCCAGCCCTACTGTCTCCGTTTTTATGGACAGGAGGCAGACATAGAAAGAGAGGGAGTGATAAACTGTATCCAGAGTGTGAAAGATCAGGCAGCGACTCCTGCCACCCAATCCCTGCCAATCATTCTGTGCTTAAAGGATTCCCACATCCCATACACATAAGCATTTAAGAGAGAGGCATGGGACTTAGGAGTTCAAGTTTGGGGGTCTATAGAGTGTAAAGTATGAGACAAGAAGGCTGTGGGAAGATCAAGGCTGTGTTCCCTGGATCTGCAGTTAGAATCACTGAGGGAAAGTTGAAGAATCAAAGAGAACAGGGGAACTTGAACAAGGCAGGAAATACATTAGGAAAAGAGAAAACCAGGGATAGGTTTTAGGCATGACCGCAGCCTCCCACACATCCCATCCACACACCTCCAATGTTCGTCCTTCTTTTACGCTGCCCCAAATTCTAACACTCAAGCCCATATCAACTCTGATGACTCAAGATAGGCATTTTTGCTTTTTTTGTGGTTTTTATTTGTTTGGTGGCTGGCCAATAATAGGATCTCAACTCTTGATGTTTGTGTTATCAGCACCACGTTCTCCCAAGTGAGCTAACCAGCCAGCCCTAGTTCCTGTTTTAAGAGGAACTTCATCATAGCAGAAACTTTTCTCTATTTGTCTTTTTCGTGACCGGTAAGGGGATCGCAACCCTTGGCTTGGTGTCGCCAGCACCGCGCCCAGCCAGTGAGCGCACCGGCCAGTCCTATACAGGATCCAAACCCGCGGCGGGAGCGTCGCTGCGCTCCCAGTGCTGCACTCTCCCGAGTGCGGCCACGGGGCCGGCCCATCATAGCAGAAACTTTGATAAACCCGTGTAATGATCTCCTTGCCTGTTTTGCTGCAGAAACCAGAGAAGAAAAGGCAAAGTTCATGTCCACCACACACACACACCCCGCAAAGTACTAAAATTTTATTTAATAAAGGGACAGATGGGTTAATGGGATATGGGAATTTCTGGGCAATTAATTATCAAACTCTGCAAGTGTAAACTGGCACAAGGATTAAGAACTGCACCTACCCTGCGACCCTGCTATTTTATTTCACTACACACTAGAGCAGTTTTTCTATCTGTGTAATAGAATGCATTGAGACTAACAAATTAGTTTACCAGATGAGAACAAACATCTCAATGTTTTGAAAGAAAATAACAAGGTAAAATTTTAAGAATGTTTAAAATAAAATAGGCATGATTTTTTCATACTTTATTATTATTTCTTCTTTTTTTAATTGAATCATAATTGATTATACATATTTTTGGAATTCAGTGTTGACATACGTGGATCAAATCAATATTACTAGCATGTATATTGTTACAAAATGTACTTATTCCTTATGCCCCTTGTCCAATCCCCTCCTATCCCCCTCTCCCTCCCCTTGCCACCTCTGATAACCCTAGATTTCTTCTCTCCCTGTGAAAGAATAATGGTTACTCTGTTCATTTGTTGCCTAGATGATCTGTCCAATGCTGAGATTTGTGTTCTTGTCCCCCAATATTATTGTAGAGCGGATGTCTCTTCTGTCACTCTGGAATGGGCTTTGTGGAGAGACACATCCTCTTCTTTGGTCTCTGCTGGTGACTCTCTTTGTGTCAATGCACTCCAGTGGCTGGTGGACCATCTGCATGGTGGTTGTGACATGTAACCACTTTTGTAGCAGCCGTGATTACTGTGGTGGCTGTGGTGGGCCACCCTCAGGGAGGTGATTTTTTGGCATTCTCCTTGGCCCTGGCAGTGTGCCTGGTTGTGGGCAGGGTACCCAGTCCCCGGTTGTGGGCAGGGTACGCAGTACCTGGATCCATGCTCTGGGACTCTGGGCCACCCCGAGGTGCTGGTGGTGTGCCTGGGCCAGAACTAATTTTTTGTCCTTGCTTACTTCTAAAATGGTGGAACTTCCTGTGGGAACCAGTACTTGAGCTGGGTTGTTGAGCTAAATTGCTGCTTTGCTGCTGTTTGCCTAGGGAAGGCTTTTTTTTGCAGTTCAGGGTTTAATGGTTGGCCTTATAGGTACTTCCAGCTCTCCAGAGACCCAGTGCACCTGGGTTGTGTACAAACTCTGATCTGGGCCTGAGTCTTTTCAGCAAACTGCACACAATGCAATCCTATATTCCTAACCAGTCTCCTCTGAGTGGTCCTGCACCAACTCAAAGGAGGATTGGCTGTCCTTGCTGTGTCCCAGTGTTCTCTCAGTGGGCCCTTCTCCCCTACCACCTGTGCTCCAAACACTTCCCATGTGATGGGTCCTGTGCTGGTCCCTTGCAGTGATTCTCCAGCTTCTGAATGTCTCCCCCTTTTCAGCTATTCTTGCTCCTTGCTCATGCATGGGTCCATGGGAGAACTATTAGTGGTCTTGCTGTCCTGGGGGCCAACAATGTCCTCTTCTCCCCTGCTGCCTCTAAGCAACTCCATCCAAAAGGCACAGCTTTGGCTTCTACCAGTCCTGCTTCATGGTCTCAGCAGCTCCAGCTTTAAAGCTGCTGTGGCCCAAAACACTATGAACAGTTTTTTTTTTGTCTCATCATGGCTTCTCCTGCCTTCATGAACTCTGTAGGTCTGTCCTCCTCCTATTCCCCTTGTAAGGCCCCATAGAAGACCCCAAAGGAGGCACTCCCTAAAACATGGTGCTTTTCTCTCCCGGGTCCTAACAATCTCACCGGTGCCAAAGTGCAGCCTATCAGAAATCATTACCTGCCCCCAGCCAATCAACTACCGCCCCGTGTACTAACCACCCTCTCCCGGATCCCGGCTCTATATAAATGTATGCTTCTCCCCTGAATAAAGCAGAACTTCTCCAGTGAACTGTCAGCTCGGGTCCTGTCGTAATTTCATTGGTGCCGAAACCTGGGAGGAGCTCACCCCTTACCCGAGGGGACTCCTTCTCGGACCTCCTTCACTCTCTCAGGGGTTCCCACTGCTGACGCTTCACCCTCGTCCGTTTTCTCTGGCGCTGGCTCTCCGCACCCACCACTGGCTCACCTCAACATAAGTCTCTCTCTGGGGGTGCCATCTTAGGCTGGGCTACCGTAATCGTCTGGTATCCCTCTGGTGCCTGGCCCTAAGATAGAGAATACACCCCACCATGGGCTTCAGGGCATTGGGCAGACCCCTAGGTATTCTCTCATCACATTAGGCAATCCACATTCCCCTCTGTTGGGCTACGCCCGGGCCGCCAGCCATTTTGGGAAAGTACCTCA
>NW_007740525.1:0-1609 GCF_000696425.1 Galeopterus variegatus | reverse complement strand
AGAGAAAATGGAAGGAGATTCCCTACGTTGCTCTGTCTCACCTGTTCTCCCTCCCAGGTTCTCCTTGCTTCCAAACACCCTTTATCCTCGCCACCTCCGCCATTCCCTACTTCTGATGGTTTTGACCCTGCGGACGAACCTCCTCCATACAGACCCCCTCCTCCTGTAGTTCTGTCCCCCGAACCCCCGCAGCGGCTCACTCCGCTGCCATCTTCTGCTCCACCTAACCCTTCCGCTCTCCCTCCTTCCCCCTCCCCCTCTGTCTCTTTCAGTCCTCCCGTAACTCGTTCCCGGGGACTCCTCCCTTCCTCTACCATGGCTCCTCTCCGCAAAGTAGCTGGTGCTGAAGGGGTTGTTAGGGTACATGTTCCCTTTTCACTAGCAGACCTTACTCAATTAGAGAGAAAATTAGGATTGTTTACCACTGATCCTAGCACTTACGTTAAGGAATTCCAATGGGTTCTCCAGGCCTACAGTCTCACCCACCATGACATTTACATGCTACTGGCTAACACCCTCCTTCCTGAAGAGCGCTGCCGCGTCTGGGATGCGGCCCAAGCTCATGCAGATGAAAACCATCGCGTTAATCCCGCCTTCCCAACCAGCCCACATGTACTTCCTGAGCAGGATCCACATTGGGATTATAATACAATCCAAGGTATTCAGGCATGAGACCAATTTGCCTCCTGCCTAATAGCAGGTCTTTACAAAGCTGCCCACAAAGTTGTTAATTTCCAAAAGGTCCAAGAAATTCTCCAAAAAAAGGAGGAAACTCCATCCGAGTTCCTAAATCAACTAATTCAGGTTCTCCAGCAATACACCAACCTGGATCCCTCCTCAGAGAAGGGACGCCATGTCCTCATGACATACTTTTTGGCTCAAGCCTACCCCGACATTAGAACTAACTTAAAAAAACTGGAACAGGGCCCTGCTACTCCACAGACCGAGATCTTATCAGTGGCCTTTAAGGTTTTCCACAATAGGGAGGAGGAAAAAGAATGACGAAAACAAAAGGCTGACCTGGCCAATTTTCAGATGTTGGCCCAGATAATCAGACCGTCTCCTGGACGCTTTTCTGGGCCCTCTGCCTCCAAAACCCTCCCTGGGGCATGCTTCAAATGTGGGAAAGAAGGTCACTGGTCGCGGACCTGCCCCTTGCCCAGACCACCCAGCACTCCATGCCCCAAGTGCCAAGAAAGGGGACATTGGGGCTCCGATTGCCCACTCACCCAAAGGGGAGATTGGCCAACCAAACCCCAGCCTTCCTGGGCATCTCAGACACCTTTGGTGGGACTNATACAATCCAGGGTATTCAGGCACGAGACCAATTTGCCTCCTGCCTAATAGCAGGTCTTTACAAAGCTGCCCACAAAGTTGTTAATTTTCAAAAGGTCCAAGAATTTCTCCAAAAAAAGGAGAAAACTCCATCCGAGTTCCTCAATCGACTAACTCAGTCTCTCCAGCATTACACCAACCTGGATCCCTCCTCAGAGGAGGGACGCCATGTCCTCATGACATACTTTTGGCTCAAGCCTACCCCGACATTATAACTAAATTTAAAAAACTGGAACAGGGCCCTGCTACTCCACAGACCGAGATCTTATCAGTG
>NW_007740524.1:29211-29738 GCF_000696425.1 Galeopterus variegatus | reverse complement strand
GGAGAGGGAGATTTTCCCCATTCAGGATAACGATAGCTGTGAGTTTGTCATATATGGCTTGCATTGTGTCGAAATACTTTTTTTCTATAGCTAATTTGCTGAGAGTGTCAGAAAGGGATGTTGAATTTTGTCAAGTTCTTCTTCTGCATCTATGGAGATAATCATATGGATTTTGTACTTGATTTTGTTTGTGTGATGTATCACATTTATTGAATTGTGTATGCTGAACCATCCTTGCATCCCTGGGATAAATCCCAAATCCATGATCATTGTGTATAATCCTTTTGATGTGCTATTGTTCTCTGTTTGCTAATATTTTGTTGAGGATTTTTGCATCTATGTTCATCAAGGATATTGGCATGTAGTTTTCTTTTTGTTTTCTGTTGTGTCTTAGTCTAAATTTGGTTTCAGCGTGATGCTGCCCTCATAGAATGAATTTGGGAGAATGGCCTCTGTTTTAAGTTTTTGGAATTGTTTGAAAATGATTGATATTAAATCTTCTTTAAAGATTCAATAGAATTCAGCAG
>NW_007740524.1:22143-26453 GCF_000696425.1 Galeopterus variegatus | reverse complement strand
ATAAAATTTATTCCTTACAGTTATGGAGGCTGCAGAGTCTAAAGTCTAGGGAACACATCTGGTGAGCTGACTCTACAGCAATGCAGCGTATCACATAGAGAGAATGGTGGAGCAGAGAGAGAGCTAACTCCTCACTCCTTCTGCATTTAAATCCCTCAGAATCATGCCCATGACCACCATTGATCTATCTATGGATTAATCCGTTTGCCTGAGCATGGTCCTCACAATCTAATCACTTCCTCAAGGTCCCACTTTTCAATTACCGTAATAGGATTTCGCACCCTTTTAACACTGTCATAGTGGGGATTAAGTTGTGGGGGGACATTCAATCCACCACACCTATGTTGATGTCTGGGCATCTGGCAATGCAATTGCTTCTTCTAATACCCTGGAGTAGCTTTTGAGGGGGAGAGACTCCCTCCTGTAAATGTGGTCTACAGTGACAGCTGTGTAGGGTGTTTTAGGTTTGGTCCTGGTAGATGTAGGAGTGTAGTTTCTGTATGAATACGTTGACTGTATTCAATGTAAGACTTGTCTGTGAGTGCCTCTGTGGCCTAGGCACTGGGGTGCTCAGCGGTTCCTTGCTGAAGTAAGTGACACCGGGCTGTGTGGTTGGGGTCATGGTTGAGGTCGCAAGCTCTTGGGAGAAGCACTGGTGTACCCTGCTGCTCCTCAGCTAAAGTGAGTGACCCTGGGTGGGCTGGCTGACACCTTGGTTATCATCCTGTGTCCCTGACAGATGCACTGAGGTGCTACAAAGCTCCTCAGCTTAAATGAGTGTCCCTGGATGAGATTTCTGGGAATTGAGATTAGGACCTTGGGCTTTGAGATAGAAAATGAGGTGCTCAGCAGCTCATCAGGTACACTGGGAAACTCAGTGGACTCACTGGGTCCTGTAAACTCAAAGTTGGGGTTCGGGTTCTCAGTAGCTCCACACCTAATGTGGGAGAAAATGAGTGAAGTTGTTGGGGCTCTGGGTGGGATCCTATGCCCCCAAGAGGGATGCTGGGGTGCTCTGCATTTTCACTGTTGAACTGGGTCACCCTGGCTAAGGTCGCTAGATTCATGGGAGGGGCCCTGCACCCTCAAGAGGGAAACAGGGTTTCTCTGAAGCACCACTGTTGGAGTGGGATACTCTGGGTGAGGTTGTAGCAGTTTTGGGTGGGTTGCTTTGTCCCCAAGATGAATGCTGGGTCACTCTGCAGCTCCTCAGCACGAGTCGGCCACTAAGTGTATTGTCTCTGGACTTGTGGGTGGAACCCTGTGTCCTCAAGAAGGATGCTGGGGCCATCTATAGCTGTTCAGGTGGAGTGGCCACTCTGGGCAAGGCTGCTATGGTCATGGGTGGGACCCTGTGCTCTCAAGAGAGATATCTGTTCTCTCTCCAGCTCCTCAGTCAGAGTGGGCCCCTCTGGCTATAGTTGCTGTGGTTGTGGGTGGGATCCTGCACCCCCCAAGGGTGATAGTAGCGTTCTATACAGATGTTTGGCTGAAGTGGGCCTCTCTGAGCAAGGCCACTGCAGTTCATGTGCAGGCCCCTGTAACCCCAAGAGAGGCACTGGGTCACTGTGAAGCTCCTCACTTAGGGAAGGCTGCCCCAAGCAAGGTTGCTGGGGCTGTGGGTGGGCTGTTGTGCCCACAGGAGAGTTGCTGGGTCCCTCGGTAGCCCTTGTACTGGGGAAGGCATTCCTGGTCGGGTTGACTGGTGCTGCAAGTGGGGATCTATGCCCTTGTTAGAGGTATATGGGGCCTCCACAGCCTCCCCAACTATCATAGTCTCTTCCTTTAAGCTGGGTGTCTGCCAGAAGAGAAAGGTACTTTGCTTGTAAGAGCATCATGAGATGATGGGATTGGTTCTCTGTTGTTGCCAATTTTTTATAGTAGGGTCCGTGAATGTTTATCTCTTTTGGTAAATGATAGTGGTTCTATGTGAGTTCCACAAGTGGAAAATGAGCATGTGTCTACTAAGAGGATGTGGCAGAGGCAAGGATTCACTCTCCTTGGGACACCCCTAGTGTCTTGGCTTAATGAGAGGGAGTGTAAGAAAAGTCTCTAATGAATCCCCTAATATAAATAATGGTATGCAGTATTATTAGGATGAGGGGTATATGATGAGGGTTTTGTTATCATAGCAACCTGCTACAGAGGGTGTCCCCTTAAGATAGGAGAACCCCAGTCCATGTCCAATTCAAATGAAACAAACTTGAACTTGTCACAGGAAATCCATTGAAGGATTCAAATTTAACTTCATTATTTTACTTACAGGATAGCAATTTTTCCTAGAGGAGTCACATCAGCACCAAATGAACATGTTGCAAAACAGCACAACCATATGTATGCTCAGAGCATGCCCAATTACGAGTACATTACCACATGATGAGAGTTCAGTTGTAAGGTCCCCTAGGCACCCCCTTTCTTTCTCTGTCCTGAGAAATACAGAGTGCCTTGACCGCCTTGTGTCCGGGCTGGCAGTACATTATCCTCTGCAGGTTTGAACCCAAGTCAGTTCTTGAACCTTCCCAGGCAGTGATAAACTTGTTTAGGATGTTTCCTGTAACACCAAACACCAAACATGTCACTAAACCCGTAGAAACTAGCCCCAACCCTGAACCAAATTCTTTAAACCCTCATGTAAACTCCGTAACTCAACCTCCTCAATTAGGTCATAGTTGGTAGAGCATCTCTTGTCTCACTGTCCATCGTGAGGAAGCTGAAGCGCTTTCTGTATGTCGGTTTCCCTAATAAATGCTTTGGACTGAGTACCCTAGTGTTTAGTGCTTCTTTCTTTGGAATCCCAACTGGCCCCATTTGGGGATTGTTCAGGGCAGTCCCTTGTGAGAAATCCCCTGCTGCAACTTTTGGGGCAACTTTAGCCATGGATTCAGCCAGATGGAACACAGGTAAATGTATTTTTGATCTTTCGAAAACAACTCAGAACAACTCCATTCCCCCACTTTGTATACATTTATGTTATAATTCTCTCTATTTAATAGGTCACTTTTTACATGTACCTGGAGAGATCAATACAGAATTATTTCTGCCCCTTTCTTTCCCTCTTCCCTTTGTTTCTAAGTACCTGTAGTTAAAATGGTTGCTGAGAATTTTGATTCTAAGGCACTTACAATTTACATCTTCATGGTTCTGATTATATTCTGTTTGTTTAAATCAAGACCAAACTTATATAAGTCTAGTTTTAATCAAAAAAGTTTTTTCCCCCTCCAAATAGTTAATAACTTCTTCCTCATTAGTTTGACTATCATTTCCTAATTAGTTTGACTATCAACCAATTTGAAAACGTACTGGCATGTGTTATTCATAGTAGAAAACGTTAGAAAGCAAGACCACACCCAGAAACTGTTAGATTAGTATAAAATGCTGAAGCTTCTGCACTCCTCACAAGATTATATTTATAATTTTTCNTTCTGGTTTATGCCTTTGAAATATTTCAAATGTACTTTTTTGTTTGTTTGTTTGTTTGTTTGTTTTGACAGTTTTTAAAATTGAAGTATAAGTGATTACATGTATTTGTGGGGTTCAGAATTGAATATAAATACATGTGTACAATATGTGGTGTTCAAACCGGGATAATTAGTATACTCAGGTTCACAAAACATAATCAATCTCTGTGAACCTTAAGTAATTTCTTACTAAACCCTCCCCCTCCCCTTATCTCACCTCTAACAACTACAGTTCTGTTCTCTTTTATTTTGAATGTTCAATGTATTATTGTGATTCTTTCTTTCTTTCTTTTCTTTTCTTTATTTATTTTAGCTCCCAGTGATAGGTGAAGACGTGGTATTTCTCTTTCTGTGTTTGGCTTATTTCACTTTACGTATTTTTCTGTAAGTTCATCCGTGTTGCTGTAAATTTCAGAATGAAATGTACTTTTAAGAAAAATGCTCTGTGTGAGATGAATTTTAGAAGATCTGTCTTTACAAACCTAGACCGTGGGTAAATTATAATCTGTAGAGAAGTTTTGCTTATTTCTTCTTCCTCATGCCACCACCCTGCCTTAATATTTCTGGCACATGAAAGAAGTAGAGACGTGTTAAACAAAAAATAGTGTATATGACTCTAGAAAACACCATCCACTTCTGGGAAAGGCATTCTCTCTCTCTCTTTCTTTCTTCTTCCAGGCAGCCTGAACATGCAAATCAATGTTCTTTGTTGGTATGTGTCAGACTAGATGTGAAGATTGACTGAGGGATTAGTGCTGAGCACTCTCTGGCATTCAGTTTCGTCTGTGGCCAGAGAAGAACAGGGGTCAGGACTGGGTCTGACGCTGTCCTAGAGCTTATTCATACAGACAC
>NW_007740524.1:19685-21172 GCF_000696425.1 Galeopterus variegatus | reverse complement strand
AGTGAGAAAAGAAGGAAGAAGAAAGGAACAAAAATTAACAGACACCATGGCATACTTACTGAAAAAGATAGAGCCTCCCTTCAGACTGGGAACATATAAGCACTATGGAACTGACCTTTGATTAACACTTATGAGAGGCCATTCTGGTGTAACCATTGTGTCTTCTCTGCAGTCATTGCAATCACTTCATAGCATGACTGTGGTGTCAAGTAATCACTTGTGACATAAAACTCTATTAAAGGAGTCTCAGCCCTGCCCGCGGCTCACATGGGAGAGTGTGGCGCTGATAACAACAAAGCCACGGGTTTGGATCTCTATATAGGGATGGCCGGTTAGCTCACTTGGGAGAGCGTGGTGCTGACACCACCAAGTCAAGGATTAAGATCCCCTTACCAGTCACCTTTTAAAAACAAAAATAAAAAAATATAAACGAATCTCATATTACTAAAGATTATTCAAAAACAATGGTTCAACTAAGAAGAACTTAATGCTTTCAAAAAGTCGGCTTGGATTCTTTATTCCCCAAAACTTTTATTATTATTATTATTATTTATTATTATTATTATTATTATTATTATTATTATTATTATTATTATTATTATTATTATTATTATTATTATTATTATTATTATTATTATTATTATTATTATTATTATTATTATTATTATTATTATTATTATTATTATTATTATTATTATTATTATTATTATTATTATTATTATTATTATTATTATTATTATTATTATTATTATTATTATTATTATTATTATTATTATTATTATTATTATTATTATTATTATTATTATTATTATTATTATTATTATTATTATTATCATTTTCACTTCTGGTAGCTTCTTGTAGAGGATATTGACTAAGAAGTTACTAATGAGATAGAAATAAAACACATGTAGTTTAGAGGACAAAAGTCCTTAATGTAGAAGGCCAAAGCCTGGACCAAAGTTCTGTAGTGTAGGAGGGTAAAGCCTCCAGTTTAGCGGGCCAAAGCCCAAGCCTTTAGGAAAACATGTAGAAATGCTAAGATCAAGAAAGACCAGAATACTTTCACAGGACTAAAGCCTTTGATGTAGAAAAGAGAATTGAAACACAGTGAAAAGTGATTGCTCTCGGGGGAGTTGCCCTTGGTGCAGCTAAACCTAAATGATGGGAAGGTCTGTAAGCTAAGATCTTCAAGGATATTCTGCTAGTTCGTGTTCGGGGGACGTTCCATATCTCGTCCTAAGCTGTTTCTTTGAGTTTCTTGGGGAGTTAAGCACTTTGGTGTTGATCTCATTGTTTCTTTTTGTATGTCACATAGCTTAGTTTCATGACTCCTTTGGATGGTAAATTGCTTCAGCTATTTTAAGTTACACCTGCTTTAACAAAGATTGTCACATAGCCAGTTTGTTTATGTTTTCACTATGATTGATTAACCACCTGTTTTTCTTCTGTAACTTTCTTGTCTTTATAATAAAAACTGAGCAAAAACT
>NW_007740524.1:17793-19675 GCF_000696425.1 Galeopterus variegatus | reverse complement strand
CCATTATTCTCTCAGAAGGAGAGAAGAAATCTAGGGTAATTGGAAAGGGGAGGGGGAAGGGAGAGGGAGATGGGGTGATATTGGGCAAGTTGCAAAAAGAATAATTACGATTTGTAACAATATGCATGCTAGTAATATTGATTTGATCAAGATATCGCAATGTTGAACCCCCAAAATATGTATAATCAATTTCAATTCAATAAAAATTAAAAAAACTAAAAAATAAGAGAAGTTCTGGTGCTCTAGGGTGACAATAGTTAATAATACTGTATATTTCAAGATAGCCAAAAAAAAGGATCTTGAATTTTATAACCATGAAGAAATGATAAACATTTAAGTAAAAGATATGCTAACTAGTCTGATTAGATCATTATACCATATATGCATGCACTGAAGCAACAAGCTGTATCCCATAAACATGTGCAATGAAAAAAATTAATTTTTTAAAGAAGGAAATATCTTCTCATGATGCATTTTAAAATCTCAGTGGCATATAAAGTTGCATGTTGTGTTTTTTCTATTATGACATTAACTGTTCAATATACTAAACCAATTGTTTTTTCCCTCTGATTGTAGGTTTGGTTTAAGAATAAGAGGGCCAAGTGTAGGAGAAATCTGAGAACAATAGAAATGCTTCACCAACTCTTACCCTGGGACATCTGGTCATCATAGTGTTGGATGGGCCCTAGAATGCATCCCTCTTCAGGAGCCAGATTTGAAAGGGGTTCTTCTGGTGCTGCTGATACTGGGTTGCCCATGCTACCCTTTCCACCTCCACTCTTATATTATCAATAAAGAGGTGAATTCTCAATACATTTGCTTTTGTGTGCCAATTGAGGTTAGTGGGGTATAGGTGGACATTTTTAAGGAAAACTTTGAAACAGCATAAAATGGAGGTGACATCCCTGAGTCACCATTGATAGGCCCTCACATCACAGTAGTTTCCCAAGTGCCATGACAAGTTCGCAGTGACCCATCCATTCTTCTCCATCATGCCATCCCCATCTCCATCCTTCAGGAGCACTAATATGAGTAAGAAGGGGCGAGGCCAGTCAATAGTGAGGGAACTAGGTTTCCAGACAAGGCTGACTTCCATTCATGTTGATGAGTTCAGTTCATACCCTAGACTCTAAGAGAAACTTCCTGAGAGGCTACAGACAGGGCGTTATGAATAGGCAGCCAAACCCTCATGCACTATACTCCAAACTCTGTTTACTGCCCAACCTTTACATGGAGGACATTGGAAGATAGAAGCCATTCTGACCCAAAGGACCTGCTGCCTCAAAAGAAACACAAGATGAGACTCCATCGAGACCGGGAATAAGCTCTTCATTTTCTCCCCTCCCCTAGGCCAAGAGGTATATTGTATGTTCCCCAGCTCATAAGCAGACTAACGGTCCTTGAAATGTATTTTGTGCCCTTTGCCATCCTCAAGAGTACCCTGCTTCCTGCTGATTACACACCAAAAGTGGACTTTTGGTTTAGTGTTGCTCAAAAAAGAGTAAAAAGATGATTCTCAGGCCAGCCCCATGCCTCACTCGGGAGAGTGCGGCGCTGGTCATGCCAAGGGCGCAGGTTCGAATCCTATCTATGGATGGCCGGTGGGCTCACTGGCTGAGTGTGGTGCAGACAACACTGTGCCGAGGGTTGCGATCCCCTTACTGGTCAAAAAAAAAAAAAAAAAATGAATCTCTGAGTAGTCTTTTTCCAGAATTTAATACAATAGGAAAAAAGCAGTTATACCTTGGCTTTATTATTTTTATCTTCTTTGTGCTAAACTGTCACCTCTCGCAGAGTGATTTAGACAAAAGATTACTCAGGGACCATGTATTCAGAATAATGAGAAACACGAAGGAACTGCACCAAGGGAAAACTCCTTCAA
>NW_007740524.1:13166-13543 GCF_000696425.1 Galeopterus variegatus | reverse complement strand
GATTTGTAACAATATGCATGCTAGTAATATTGATTTGATCAAGATATCTCAATGTTGAACCACCAAAATATGTATAATCAATTTCAATTCAATAAAAATTAAAAAAACTAAAAAATAAGAGAAGTTCTGGTGCTCTAGGGTGACAATAGTTAATAATACTGTATATTTCAAGATAGCCACAAAAAAGGATCTTGAATGTTATAAGCATGAAGAAATGATAAACATTAAAGTAAAAGATATGCTAACTAGTCTGAATAGATCATTATTCCATATACGCATGCACTGAAGCAACAAGCTGTATCCCATAAACATGTGGAATGAAAATAATTAATTTTTTAAAGAAGGAAATATCTTCTCATGATGCATTTTAAAATCTC
>NW_007740524.1:6682-7674 GCF_000696425.1 Galeopterus variegatus | reverse complement strand
GCTACAGAGGGCCCCAGCATCCTTCTTGAGGACACAGGGTTGCACCCACAAATCCAGAGACAATACACATAGTGGCCGACTCTTTCTGAGGAGCTGCAGAGTGACCCTGCATTCCTCTTGGGGACAAAGCAACCCACCCAAAACTGCTATAACCTCACGCAGAGTATCCCACTCCAACAGTGGTGCTTCAGAGAAACCCAGTTTCCCTCTTGAAGGTGCAAGGACCCCACCCATGAATCTAGCGACCTTAGCCAGGGTGACCCAGTTCAACAGTGAAAATGCAGAGCACACCAGCATCACTATTGGGGTCCCTATATAGGATCCCACCCAGAGCCCCAACAACTTCACTCAGTGTCTCCCACATTAGCTGTGGAGCTACTGAGAGCCACAACCTCAACTTTGAGGGTACAGGATGCAGCCTAAAGACCCAGTGACTCCACTGAGTTTCCCAGTGTCCCGGAGGAGCTGCTGAGCACCTCATTTTCTATCTCAAAGTCCAAGGTCCTAATCTCAATTCCCAGAAATCTCATCCAGGGACACTCATTTAAGCTGAGGAGCTTCATAGCACCTCAGTTCATCTGTCAGGGACACAGGATGATAACCAGGGTGTCAGCCAGCCCACCCAGGGTCACCCACTTTAGCTGAGGAGCAGCTGGTTACACCAGTGCTTCTCCCAAAAGCTTGTGACCTCAACTATGACCGCAACCACACAGCCCGGTGTCACTCACTTCAGCAAGGAACCGTTGAGCACCCCAGTGCCTAGGCCACAGAGGCACTCACAGACAAGCTTTACATTGAATACAGTCAAAGTATTCATACAGAAACTACCCTCCTACATCTACCTGGACCAAACCTAAAACACCCTACACAGCTGTCACTGTAGAGCAAATTTACAGGAGAGTGTCTCTCCCCCTCAAAAGCTACTCCAGGTTATTAGAAGAATCAATTGCATTGCCAGATGCCCAGACATCAACATAGGTGTGGTGGATTGA
>NW_007740524.1:0-1278 GCF_000696425.1 Galeopterus variegatus | reverse complement strand
CGATGTAATCATTTTTTGTGACCCTTTACTGATTTCTCTCTAATCCTCCTCCTCTGCCACCTTTCCCACCTCTGATAACCTCAGTTGTATTATCTCGTTTTGAAATTTCAATGAACTACAGATAGATCTTCCATACAATCCAGCAATCCCACTTCTGAGTATATACCCAAAGTAATGGAAATTATCATGCCGAAGAGATACATGCACCCCCAACTTCATCGCAGCTCTATTTACAGTAGCCAAGATATGGAACCAACCTAAATATCCATCAATGGACGACTTGATAAGGAAACTGTGGTATATATACACTATGGAATACTGCTCAATCATCAAAAAAAAAAAAAAAAAGTGAAATTCTGCCATTCACAGCAACATGGATGAGCTTGGAGAAAATTATATTAAGTGAAATAAGCCAGGCACAGAGGGGAAAAGACCGCACGTCCTCGCTCATCTGGGAACTAAGAGAGAAGGAAGGAACGAAAGACCACAGTGGTGCATTGAACTTGCAGAGAAAAAGAATCGACCTTGGGTTGCCAGTGGTGAGTGATGGGGCGGGCGGTTTAGGCAGAGGTTGGGTGTGGGAATAATTGCAATTTCTGGTGGTGAGGATGCTGATAGTACTGATTTGATCATCACATCTNAACCCTTTTAGGTCTCTCGTGTAATATGGCTGCAAGTTGATCAGGAACTAGCCGAGAGAGATAGGGGTGCAGAATAAAGCAAGAGCCCAACTGAGGAGGAGGTATCTTGGTGGAAGTCAGAGAGAAGCTGTCTGAGAAGTCAGAGAGACAAGTCCTCTGACATCTTTCTGAAAGTAAATTGATCAATCACCATTTTAAAGCTGATGTCTTAGCCATTATGTGGAAATATGAGGCAGGGGGCACTTATCCATTAGGCACAGTAGATGAGGTGTCTAAGCCCCATGTTTCCTTTAGAAGCCCACGAATATGGGACTCCCTTTTCGCATGCCCACACGCCCCCAATTAGCACCTCTCTTCTCCACGGGGCCCCTATTTTTCGACCCGCTCTGGCTGCTTGCACGCCTAAGCAAGTCCCGCCCATATCAACTGGTGGTGGAAAGAAAGCCAACAGCCATCGTCGAAACAGAACCTGACACAGAACCCCTGTAACCAATACCAAGCGCCAGAACAAAAACTAGCTCCACCTTCTTGCCGCAGCTCTAACCTCGCCCGGCACACTTTGTAGAGGCGCACAGAATTCCAGCCATGGAGCGCAGGATCAACTCAGGCCACAGCTACCTCGGCCTGGGGGTGTATG
>NW_007740523.1:29013-29738 GCF_000696425.1 Galeopterus variegatus | reverse complement strand
ATATTCATGTGCTGGAAATGAAATTATACCTGTTCCTCTCACCATATACCAAAATCATCTCAAAATGGATTAAAGAATTAAATATGCATCCTGATACAATAAAACTCCTTGAAGAAAACATAGGGGAAACACTCGAGGGAGTGGGATTGGGTACGTGAATACTACCCCAAAAGCACAGACAACCAAAGGAATAATAAACAAGTGGGATTATATCAAAAAGAAATGCTTCTGCACAGCAAAAGAAACAATTAACAGAGTGAGAAGACAACCAACAGAATGAGAAAAAAATATTTGCAAAATAAACATTATGCAAAGAATTAATATCCAGAATATATAAGAAACTCAAACAACTTTATGACAAAAATATAAGTAATCCAATTAAAAAATGGGCAAAGGAGCTGTATAAGCATTTCTCAAAGGAAGATACACGAATGGCCAACAGACACATGAAAAAATGCTCAACATTACTCAGCATCTGGGAAATGCAAATCAAAAACACTTTGAAATACCATCTCACTCCAGGTAGGATGGCTAATATCCAAAAAACTGAGAAAGATAAATGCTGGTGAGGTTATGGAGAAAAAGGAACTCTCATACGCTTGGTGGGACTGCAAAATGCCAGAGCCTTTATGGAAAATAGTATGGAGGTTCCACAATCAATTGCAGATAGATCTACCATATGACCCAGCTAAGCCACTGCTGTGAATATACACAGATGAATGGAA
>NW_007740523.1:25776-28161 GCF_000696425.1 Galeopterus variegatus | reverse complement strand
TAAATAAATAAATAAATAAATAAATAAATAAATAAATAAATAAATAAATAAATATACAAACACATGGTGGGGAGAGGGGAAGAAGACACAACAATCACAGCAACCCCTTGAACTTGTTAAGACAAGTGATCAGATAGGATGGTGATGGGGGAGTAAGGGGGGAGAGGGAGAGGGGGAAGAGGAATGGGTAAATGCACGTGAAAATCAACTCCATTGTATATTGATAAACTAAAATAAAAAGTAGCATTTTACTTGAATGTTATTAACATTGTGATTGTTTCATGCCATATTTTGTGGGATAAACCTTGAGAATATGTGTGATGAGAAATATATAAATGTTTTGCTTTTTATACGTGTGCACATATCTCATTTTTCTAGTTTTTGACAATTTTGTGTTTCAGTAACTAGTTGGTAGACAGAGTTGTGTGTGTGTGTGTGTGTGTGTGTGTGATTAATAAATGTTGAGTTAATAACAACAGAACGAAATAAACTATATAATATTACTAGCACTAGTCAGCCTAGAACACCAGAACTTAGTTTTCCTATCTACCTATTATTTTGTACCTCTTAATCTACCTCTTCCCCTCCACCGCCCCATCTAGGCTTCTGGTAGCCATTATTCCACCCTCTACTTACATGGGAACCACTTCTCTTTTTCTTTTTTAGATTCCACATATGA
The DNA here is from genome assembly GCF_000696425.1 of Galeopterus variegatus. NCBI lineage: Eukaryota > Metazoa > Chordata > Mammalia > Dermoptera > Cynocephalidae > Galeopterus > Galeopterus variegatus. Next base: position 27,482 of record NW_007740523.1, on the reverse strand, counting down.
GTGAGATCATGGGGCATTTGTCTTTCTGTGCCTGGATAAGTTCACTTAACATGATGGTTTCCAGTTTCATCCATGTATAACAGAATTTCACGTTTTTTAAAATTTATTTTTATTAGCATATTCATTGTTACAAATCATGCTTATTCTTTTTGCCCCTTATGCAATCTATCTCCTCCCACATTCTTCTCCCCCTCCTGCCTTCCCATCCTCCTTCCCTATCTCCCCACCTCTAATAACCACAGATTTGTTCTCCCCATCTGATAGATTCAGTGTTCCTTTGATGGTTCATTGCCTAGATGGTCTGTCCAGTATTGAGACAGGTGTGATCAAATCCTCCCCTATTATCAAGCCCCCAAGAGTTATAAGAGGGCTCTTGCGGGGTCCCGGATTGACCAATGGTTGCTGACTGACGTCATCAGTCACCGGGCAGATTGAAAGTTGGTTCTCACAGGCTATTGCTTGCCATGGCTACTGATCAGTTGTTTCTTATGCTTGGCACTGGCTGTGCCCCTTTCTTCTCGTTACAATCTGTCATCCAAGTCCCCTGGTCCACATGGAAGGATCCGCTGTACTCTTTCCACATCACCCTTTTTGGCAGGCTGATGGATATTTTCCAGATGTCTGAGTCGGATCTAGGAGCTCAGCCGATGTCCGATTCACTTTCTCAAACAAAGCGCGTCCACAGTCGCCTCCTGCAACCTCCTGGAGGTGCCAGAGACTGAAGCTTTTTGACTTTCGAGGGGAGAAGGAAGAGTCACTCTGGGGCACCTCAACCAGGTTGCAGGGGGCAAGTGCGGACTCCGATTTGCTGAGAAAGGGATTCGGCTTTAGGCTGAGGTAGGAGATTTGACCCAGACAACGGGGAAAGATCCATCACGCTGCCAAAAAGGGTGACGTGGAACGAGTATGGTGGAAGACAATAGCTTCAGACGCCCGTCCCCTCACCAGCGCCTCGGCTCTTACCCACTTCTGAAGCCGATTTGAGCGCATCATACTCGATAGTCTTATGTAGAAGCCAAGCTATCTGCCACAACAGCACTACTCCAAAGCCAGCCATTCTGAATGGTAATCAAGGAGCACCTCTACTCACAAGTGCGCATGTGCGTGCAGCCCTGTCACCCAAGAGTTCTGAGAGTGCTCGGGCGGGTCTCCAGGGAGACCTGTGATTGCTGAGTAACGTCAGCAGTCACTAGGCAGACTTAAAGTTGGTTCTCAAAGGCTTTTTCTTGCTACGGCGACAGATCAGTTTTTTCCTAGGCGTGGCACTGGCTCCACCGGCTTCTTCTCGTTCCACTCTGTCAGCCACGTACCCTACTCCACAAGGAAGTATCTGCTGTACTCTTTCCACATCACCCTTTTTATCTGCTGGATGGATCTTTGACAGATGTGCGAATCTGATCTAGTAGCTCAGTTGAAAGCCGATTCTGTCTCAAACAAACCGCGTCCCCGCTCAAATCCTGCAGCCTGGTGGAGGTTCCCGAGAGTGATCCTTTCCTCTGCCCTCAAAAGTCAGTAAGCTTCATCACGGGAGAAGACAGCAGTTTCAGCGGCCCTTCCCCACACCTGTCTCCTCGACTAGTACCCATTTCTGAAGCCGATATACTCGAATTTTATTCGGTACTATTTTGGAGAAGCGAACCCCTGTGCCATAACATCACCGCTCAAAAGCCTCCCGTTCGGAACGGTAACCAAGCAGCAGGTCTAAA
>NW_007740523.1:20248-24799 GCF_000696425.1 Galeopterus variegatus | reverse complement strand
TCCATAGATGTGGAGTAGGGGACGTGGATGACAGAGTGGAACGAGAAGAAGCCGGTGGAACAAGTACCTAGCCTAGGAAAAAACTGATCTGTCGCCCTGGCCAGAAAAAGCCTGTGAGAACCAACTTTAAGTCTGCATAGTGACTGCTGACGTCACTCAGCAATCACTGGTCTCCCTGGAGACCCGCCCGAGCCCTCTCAGAACTCTTGGGTGACAGGGGTGCATGCGCATGCGCACTTGCGAGTAGAGGTGCTGCTTGATTACCGTTCAAAACGGCTGGCTTTGGAGTAGTGCTGTTGTGGCAGATAGCTTGGCTTCTACATAAGACTATCGAGTAATATTCGCTCATATCGGCTTCAGAAGTGGGTAAGGGCCGATGCGCCGGTGAGGGGACGGGCGTCTGAAGCTGTTGTCTTCCACCATGTTCGTTCCACTTTAAACTTTTTGGCAGCGTGATGGATCTTTCCCAGATGTCTGAGTCGAATCTCCTACCTCAGCCTAAAGCCGAATCCCTTTCTTAGCAAAACGGAGTTCGCACTTGACCCCTGCAACCTGGTGCAGGTGCCCCAGAGTGACTCTTCCTTCTCCCCTCAAAAGTCAAAAACCTTCAGTCTCCGGCACCTCCAGCAGGTTGCAGGAGGCGACGGCTTACGTGGTTTGTTTGAGAAAGTGAATCGGATATCGACTGAGCTTGTAGATCCGACTCAGACATCTGGGAAAGATCCAACAGGCTGCCCAAAAGGGTGATGTGGAAAGAGTACAGCAGATCCTTCCATGTGGAGTAGGGCACTGAGATGACAGATTGTAACGAGAAGAAAGGGGCACAGCCAGTGCCAAGCATAAGAAACAACTGATCTGTAGCCATGGCAAACAATAGCCTCTGAGAACCAACTTTCACTCAGCCCAGTGACTGCTGACGTAAGTCAGCAACCATTGGTCAACCCGGACCCCGCACGAGCCCTCTTAGAACTCTTGGGGGCTTGGGCTGTGTGCGCATGCGCACTTTTGTTTACACCTGCCGCTTGGTTACCGTTCCGAACGGGAGGCTTTTGAGCGGTGATGTTATGGCACAGGGGTTCGCTTCTCCAAAATTGTACCGAGTAAAATTCGAGTATATCGGCTTCAGAAGTGGGTACTAGTCGAGGGGACAGGTGTGGGGAAGGGCCTCTGAAACTGCTATCTTCTCCAGTGAAGAAGCTTACTGACTTTTGAGGAGGATCTTTCCCAGATGTCTGAGTCGAATCTCCTACCTCAGCCTAAAGCCGAATCCCTTTCTTTGCAAAACGGAGTTCGCACTTGACCCTTGCAACCTGGTGCAGGTGCCCCAGAGTGACTCTTCCTTCTCCCCTCAAAAGTCAAAAAGCTTCAGTCTCCGGCACCTCCAGCAGTTTGCAGGAGGCGACGGCTTACGTGGTTTGTTTGAGAAAGTGAATCGGATATCGGCTGAGCTCCTAGATCCGACTCAGATATCTGGGAAAGATCCATCAGGCTGCCAAAAAGAGTGATGTGGAAAGAGTACAGCAGATCCTTCCATGTGGAGTAGGCCCCTGGGATGACAGATTGGAACGAGTAGATAGGGGCACAGCCAGTGCCAAGCATAGAAACAACTGATCTGTATCCATGGCAAGCAATATCCTGTGAGAACCAACTTTCAATCTGCCCAGTGACTGCTGACGTCAGTCAGCAACCATTGGTCAACCCGGACCCCGCACGCGCCCTCTTGGACCTCTTGGGGGCTTGGGCTGTGTGCGCATGCGCACTTGTGTTTAGACCTGCCGCTTGGTTACCGTTCCGAACGGGAGGCTTTTGAGCGGTGATGTTATGGCACAGGGGTTCGCTTCTCCAAAATTTTACCGAGTAAAATTCGAGTATATCGGCTTCAGAAGTGGGTACTAGTCGAGGGGACAGGTGTGGGGAAGGGCCTCTGAAACTCCTATCTTCTCCGGTGATGAAGCTTACTGACTTTTGAGGACAGAGGAAAGAGTCACTCTAGGGAACCTCCACCAGGCTGCAGGATTTGAGCAGGGACGCGGTTTGTTTGTGACAGTATCGGCTTTCGGCTGAGAAGAATCGGCTTTCGGCTGAGCTACTAGATCAGACTCGCACATCTGTCAAAGATCCATCCAGAAGATAAAAAGGATGATGTGGAAAGAGTACAGCAGATACTTCCTTGTGGAGTAGGGTTCGGATATCTCCACCAGGCTGCAGGAGGTGAGCGGGGACGCGGTTTGGGTGAGAACGAGAATCGGATTTCGGATGAGCTACCAGATCCGACGCAGTTATGTGGGAAAGATGAATCATGCTGCTAAGAAGGGTGATGTGGAAAGAGGACAGCTTTTTGACTTTTGAAGGAAGAAGGAAGAGTCATTCTCGGGCACCTCCACCAGGTTGCCCCAGGCAAGTGCAGACGCGGATTGGATGAGAAAGAGAATCGGCTTAGGGCTGAGTTACGAGGTCCGACTGAGACGTCTGGGGAAGTTCGATCACACTGCCAAAAAGGGTGATATGGAATGATCATGGTAGAAGACAGCAGCTTCATAGGCCCATCCCCTCACCTGCCTCTCGGCTCTTACCCACTTCTGAGGCCGATGTGAGCGCATATTACTAGATAACCATATGTAGATGCCATCCTCTCTGCCACGACTGCCCCACACAAAAGAATGCCGTTTCGATCGTAACCAACTAGCAGGTCTATACAGAAGTGAGCATGGGCACACAGCCCTGATGCCCAAGAGTTCTAAGAGGGCTCTTGCGGGTCCCAGGGTTGACCAATGTTTGCTGACTGAGGTCACGACGGAGAATGAAAGTTGGTTCTCAGAGGCTATATGTGGCTGTGGCTGTAGATCAGTTCTTTCCTAAGCTTGGGCCTGGCTGTTCCCCCTTCTTCCCATTCCATTGGGTCCCCCATATTCCACACTGAAGAATCTGCGGTGCTCTTACCACTGGACCGTTTATGGCAGCATGGTGACCTTTGCCAGATGTCTGTGTCGGAAGTGGTTGCTCAGGCAAAAGATGATTCTCTTTCTCCAACATGCCGCGTCCGCACTTGCATTCTGAAACCTGGGGGAGGTGACCGGGAGTGAATGTTTTAGACTTTTTTTTTTCTTTTTGTCTTTTTTCATGTCCGGCAATGGATCGCCACTCTCAGTGTCGGGCCCGTACCGGACCGGGACCGGCAACGGGATCGCAACCCTCGGTGTTGCTCCCACACCTCGCTCAGCCAGTGAGCGGGAACTGGTCTGTATGTGGGATCCGAACCCTTGGCGGGAGCGCCACCACGCTCCCAAGTGGTGCACTGTTGCAGTGCGCCACCGGGCCGGCCCTGAATCTTTTAGACTTTTTAGGGAAGAAGGAAGAGTCACTCTCGGGCACCTCCACCAGGTTGCAGCAGGCAAGTGCGGACGTGGTTTGTTTGAGAAAGAGAATCTGTTTAGTGCTGAGTTATGAGGTCCCTCTCAGACATCTGGGAAAGTTCGATCACGCTGCCAAAAAGGGTGATGTTGAAAGAGCATCATAGATGACAACAGCTTCAAAGGCCCGTACCCTCAACAGCCCCTAGGCACTTACCCACTTCTGCAGATCAGTTCTTTCCTAAGCTTGGGCCTGGCTGTTCCCCCTTCTTCCCATTCCATTCGGTCCCCCATATTCCACACTGAAGAATCTGCGGTGCTCTTACCACTGGACCCTTTATGGCAGCATGGTGACCTTTGCCAGATGTCTGTGTCGGAAGTGGTTGCTCAGGCAAAAGATGATTCTCTTTTTTTTTTTTTTTAAAGATGACTGGTAAGGGGATCTTAACCCTTGACTTGGTGTTGTCAGCACCACGGTCAGCCAATGAGCGAACCGGCCATCCCTATATGGGATCCGAACCCGTGGCCTTGGTGTTATCAGCACCGCACTCTCCCGAGTGAGCCACGGGCCGGCCCAAAAGATGATTCTCCTTCTCCAACATGCTGCGTCAGCACTTGCATTCTGCAACCTGGGGGAGGTGACCGGGAGTGAATGTTTTAGACTTTTTTTTGTCTTTTTGTCTTTTTTCATGTCCGGCAATGGATCGCCACTCTCAGTGTCGGGCCGTACCGGACCGGGTCCGGCAACGGGATCGCAACCCTCGGTGTTGCTCCCACACTTCGCTCAGCCAGTGAGCGGGAACTGGTCTGTGTGTGGGATCCGAACCCTCGGCGGGAGCGCCACCACGCTCCCAAGCAGTGCACTGTTGCAGTGCGCCACCGGGCCGGCCCTGAATCTTTTAGACATTTTAGGGAAGAAGGAAGAGTCACTCTCAGGCACCTCCACCAGGTTGCAGCAGGCAAGTGCGGACGCGGTTTGTTTGAGAAAGAGAATCTGTTTAGTGCTGAGTTATGAGGTCCCTCTCAGACATCTGGGAAAGTTTGATCACGCTGCCAAAAAGGGTGATGTTGAAAGAGCATCGTAGATGACAACAGCTTCAAAGGCCCGTACCCTCAACAGCCCCTAGGCACTTACCCACCTCTGAAACCTATGTGAGCGAATATTACTCGATACTTTTATATATATCCAACCTCTATGCGA
>NW_007740523.1:7213-19078 GCF_000696425.1 Galeopterus variegatus | reverse complement strand
CTCTGGTATCACAGCGCACACTTCTCAGGGTCGCGCTGTCTCCTGGCACGGCCACTCCAGACCTGTCGCCATCTTAAAAGCTCCCTCAGCCAGGGAAGTGCAGGTTGCCTCCAGGAAAGTGAGTAACCTCTATCTTACATTTTCAGAGCAGGAAATTAGGTTCTGTCAGTCACTTCTTCATGTTACTACCTGCCTGTAGCTCCAGTGACAGCTAGGGTGTGTGTTCTCCTGCCATCATCAGGCTGAGTCAAGTTGTTCTTTAGAACAGCAGTTTCCACTCTGATGTTCTGATTCGAATGACAGTGTTCAGGAATCGGGATCCTGTCTATTAGACTGGACAGCTTGTGGCAAGTTAATTTGCAGTTTCTGAAGCTGGGAAGTCCAAAGTCCAAGAAAAGCATCTGGTGAGGGTCTTCCTTGGTGGTGGCTTCAGCGACAGAGGGTATCACATTGCAAGATGGCAGAAGCAGAGAGAGGAAGTATACTACTTTGAATATATATACTTTGGTATATATAATATGACATCCTTTCTGTGATTTCATTAATGTCACTGATGTGAATCTTGCTGAGGACATACAGTCAAAGCCTTTGATACTCATTTTTAAGAAGATAACAAACCATATTATTATTATTATTTTTGCTTTCTATCATCTCTTGACCAAGCAACTTGTACTACTATCTGGCCCGTGTTTACCCATCCTTCACATCAAGACCACTCCGTGCCAACCTTCATTGGACCTGCCCTACAGAAACCACCTTGTCCAACAAGGTTAAAAGGAGACTCAAAAGCCACTACCAGTTTTCAACTCATTGTGTGCTGTTAACCAGTTACCACAACATTTTTATTTTAAATTAATGTACGTTTAGTCAAAATTTCCCACCTGGGACACCCTTTTAGGAAATGGAATACTTTCCCAACATCAATCGTATAGAACATTGTAGAAGACAATATTACACTTAAGGCTCTAATCAATTACACTGAATTTCCAAATCATACCTTGTTGCTAGTGTATCTGGACCAGCATATATGGTTATGCCTCTTTCTGTTGGCCAGTATGCTGAAGATTGAACAGACTGTAAAAAAAAAAAAAAAAGTGTTTTCAGAAAGAATAGGTATGCTAGCAAGATATACAATCCTTTGGAACTAAACTTCCATGGGAATTTTCTCATAAACAACCACCCTGGATAATTTTCATGCACACATAGATATGGAGAGACAAAGAACTGAAAAATTGGGTGTTTATGCTATTGCTATCACCACTAGATTGAAATGTCCAAAAAGCAGGCACCTGGCATTTCGGATAATCAGTATTTAAAATGTCCTACAATTACTTTCACCTGTCTTGTCAAAGGGACTGGAGGGCAGATTAGACTTGAACTTAACTATCAGAGTATCCCAGAATCCCAGATTTTCACACCCTTGTTAAAATGAGATCAGCACCCAATTTTGTACAGAGGCCACCAGGCCAATAACAAGAGCCTGGCAATAGGGGAACTGGAGTTATCTTGTTCTTTTTTTTTTCGTTCTGGCAGCTGGATCTGAACCCTTGAACCTGGTGTGATCAGCACTGCACTCTAACCAAGTGAGCTAACCAGCCTGCCCTGGAGTTACCTTGTTCTTTTGAAATAAGCAAACATGAAAACTATATTTTTTCATGAATAAAATTATCATAGCCAAGGATTTTTTTAAATAAAAAACATTTTTGGTTTCTAACAGATTTCAAAAGAGAATATTCTAAAATTAACATCATATGAACTTTAATGAACATTTAAAAAATACAACCTTATTTACATCTTTTAATGAGATGTTTTGCTGTTTGTTTTCAGATTTTTTTTTAGGTGAATCTCTTGATGAGTCCATATTACATTTTACAGCTTTATCTGCAAAATAAAAATAGTGATAAAAAAGCTACCTTGAAAAGTTTTATTAATAGATAGAAAATAGGACCAAAAAAGGAATATAAAAAAATACCATTATAAAATCTTAATACATGAAGTTATTATGGAATAAGGTTTTGTATTAAATCTTACTTGAAGGATTAAATTTTAAAGCCTTGTTCCAACCCTTACTGTTAAGAAAAAAACGTTTTAAAAATTCCCATACCAGCTTACTAAGAATGAAATAATTTATTTTCCCAACTTGGCAGACTATATTTTCCAAAGAGGGCCATACAATGTCTCCCAACACACATTCTCTTCTTACAATGTGACTTTGACTCCCACTGAAAAATGGGATCTATATTGCTTTCCCATTGACCTGGGTGGGCTGGTAAACAACATGAAAGGGATGCTATGTAACGTCTAAAGCTGGATCACGATGCCATATATTTATGACTTGCTCTCTTGGACACACTTTTGGAACCCAGCCACCACATTGTGGACGTCTAAAGCTGGATCACGACAATGCCATATATTTATGACTTGCTCTCTTGGACACACTTTTGGAACCCAGCCACCACATTGTGAGAAGCCCAAGCAACGATACAGAAAGCCTATTATAGGCATTTCAGATGACAGCCCCAGCTGAGGTCCCAATCAAAACCCAGCATCAACTGCCAGAAATGTAACTGAATAAATCTTCAAATGAATCCAACTGTTTAGTTACCACCAGCTTTCAAGCCTTCCCAGCTGAGGCCCCAGACAGTGTGGAACAGAGAGAAACCCTCCTGCTGTGCCCATTCTGAATTCCTGGCCACAGAATCCATGAGCATTATCAAATGGATGTTGTTTCACACCACTAAGTTTGGGGAGATTTATTATACAGAAATAGTAACTGGAATCCCAATTATAACTCAGTTTCAGCCATGGTTCAGGATCACGATCATGCATCTCATTCCTTAATTGCATGGTAGTTATAGAGTGTGTTAGAAAACAGACTGAAATTTAATAACCCACGAGGTACCAAAATTTTAAAGCAGACTCTTTCAAATATCTTTATCATCTCAGCCTAAACCTGACCTTTGGGAAGTGACAAAAGTTATTTAGTGAATGATATAGATAAACAAGCTGGGTAATTACAGTTGAGTAAAACCTGAGGTGTGACTTCAAAGAAAAGAAAAACAAAAAGAAATTCAACCCAGCAGTCATTTATTAGGGAGCTACAGAGGCAATATTTGTTTTTTCTTTTCCTTTTTTCTTTTTTGGCAGCTGGCCAGTACGGGGATCCAAATTCTTGACGTGGTGTCACCAGCACCCCCACGCTCTCCCAGTGAGCTAACTGGCCAGCCCATGGAGCTACACAGACAATTCTAGAAAAGTGTTCATTCTAAATGTTAACAAAACATAAAAAAGAACCAACTAGAACTCTCAGCAATAACAAATAGTCATCAAATTGAAAACTCAAAGATGGAGTAAATATCAGGCTAGAAGCAAAGAGAAAAATGGTAAATTTACAAATAAAATTAAGAAAATCTCTCAGAAATTAGTTCAGAGAAATAGAAAGGAAATGTGAAAAGAAGCTAAGAGAAATGGATGACAGAAGAAGAAAGACTAAGCTATGTCTAAAGATTCAGAAGGAGAGAGAAGAGGGAGAAAAATAATCTTTAAAAACGTTAACATCTAATACTTTTTAGAAATTCAAGTTAGACATGAATTCTGTAATTAAAAAATTCCAAGTATCAATAGAATTTACTTTGAACCATCCACTTCTAGACACATCATAAAGAAACTGCAGAATATCAAGGATAAAGAGAAAATCTAAAAAGTCAATTTACAGAATGTATCGATTACTTACAAAGAAAGACCAACAGATTTATCAGAAGAACATTAAGTACTAGCTTCAGGGCTGGCTGGTTAGCTCAGTTGGTTAGAGCATGGTGTTAATAACACCAAGGTCCAGAGTTTGATCCCTGTTACTGGCCAGCCACCACCACCACCACCAAAAAGCATTAAACCTTAAGTACTATCATCAGTGTTGAAGGAAAATAACTAAGAACCTAAAATATATAGAGCTTAACTATTATCATAAACACACTACCCAGAACCCACTACTAAAAGAACTACTAAAGTATGTACTCAAGGAAGAAGAAAAATAAACCAGCAGTGTGGTAAGAATATTAGTAACATGAGAATAACCAACACTTACTTAGTGTTTATTATATATCAGAAATGATTCTAAAATGCTTTATATGAATAAACTAATTCAATCCTATGTTATAGGTACCATGGAATTATTTTATTAAATTCTTTATGGCTCCTATATGGCATGATAATTTCCCCCTTTTTCAGATGAGGAAAATGAGGCACAGAGAGGTAAAAGAACTTACCTATGTTAATGCAGCTAATAAAAAGCAGATCTGGATTCAAACACAAGCAGTTCAGTCCCAAAGAACTTAAAGAAAAATTGAACGCAAAAAACATACATACAAAAAGTTAAAACTAAAATTCTAGAAAATAGAACAGAAATGGAAGGCAAAGTTTAGAAAAGGAAAGATAAGGCTTTTGACATGAAAAGAATAGACAATTACCTTAAAATTTTGTTAGAAAGTATAAGTATATACAAGGTCAAGGGTTCTGATCCTCGTACCAGCCAGCCACAAAGAATAAAAGGAAAAAGAAAAAAAAAAACATAAGTATATTAAAAAAATCTAAGGCTAGGAGAAATGAAATACAATATATAAAAGAACAAATGCAGAAAAGGGGGAAAAGAACAGTCAATCCAAGAGCATGCAGGAAAGAACAGAGGAAAAAAAAAAGAAAAATCATGGTCAATTGAAAACACAGAACGAGATGATAAAAATAAGTCCAAATACATATTTAGACAGAATAAATGTATGTGACTTGTTAAAAAAAAATCATAGGTGGCATTCATAATAAGAGAAATGCAAATGGAAACTACTCTAAGATACTATTTCTCACTGTACACTGAAAAAAATCCAAAAACTTCAAACTCTCTGCTGGTGAGGCTGTGGGGAAACAGGCGCAGTCTCCTACATTCCTAGTAGGACTCGAGGATAATATGGCACCTACAGAACCGGGCAATATACAGCATAATCATTCTTTGACTCAGAAATCCTTCCTCTAGGACTCTATCTTAAAGATATATCTCCACAAATACAAAATAATATACACTAGAACAACTGGATACCTACATTGGCGGGGAGGGAAGCCTTGACCCTCACCTGTCATCACTAACTTGAAATGGATCATAGAACTGAATATAACCACCAATAGTAGAAAACCCAGAGAAAGCAAAGATTTCTTAGATAGGACACAAAATCATAAAAAAGAAATTGGTAAGTTGGACTTCATCAAAATATAAAACTTCTGCTCTTTCATTAAGAAAATGAAAGGACAAGCCACAGATTGGAGGAAAATTTATTCATAACACAATATCTGACAAATGAATTATATCCAGAATATATTTTTTTAAACTCTCAAAGCTTGTAATGATAAGAAAACCCAATTTTTTATAAAATAGAAAAAGATCAACTTCATAAAACAAAATAGACAGCCAATAGGCACATGAAAACATGGGTGACATCATAAATAATCAGGAAAACAATTTTCAGTCAGGAAGTCAATCCCTGCCAGTGCACTGAGAGTATAACAGCACAGAACACTCTAGAGACATTTTCAGGCATTGAAAATTAGAAAATTTACCTCCCACATAGCCTCCTTTCCTTAGGAAGTCACTTGAGGATGTACTCTATCCAAATAAGGTAAACCAAGGAAGGTGACATCTGGGGATCCAGTAAACAGGACCCAACTGGAGAGAGCACTAAAGAGGAACCACAGCGGTAAGCAGGGGTAGATGAGAAGAGGGAGCATTCTGTCGCAGGATGATCAGATAATATCACAGGTAGTTAGCAGTAGTGTGAAGTTCAGAAAATTTTGAGAATTGAACCCAAGTCACCCATAACTTTTGGAGAAATGAATAAAATAAAGATGGGGGGAAATCAAGCAGAAGCACTGTGGGTGTGTTTCAAAGAGCTGGCCTGCTGAAGAAAGCATCTGGACACTGCTGCCACACTGCTTCTCACGCTGACTAGGCATGTCACAGTTGCTAGGTTCACATCATGTGTCTATAAGGATGTACACCTGCCAGAAGAAGGACTTACCAAGAAAAGAGGGCAAGTTTAGAGATATGATACCACACACTTCTGCTTCTAGCCAAGATGAATTCACAGGGACTGAATTTACTCTTCTGAACTGAAAAAGCATAAAACCAGACAAAACACATGAAACGATGGTTTTCAGATATTGGCTCCCAGGCAGTGTAGGACAGTGGTCCCTAAGAGATGGGGAAAAAACGAGATGAGTACCATGATTTCCCAAGATCACTGCCTGGTGAGACCTTCCAACATTAGGGGGGTGAGGGGTGCACAGAAGGGGTGTGGCAGTCTCTCTGAATCGAGCACACAGACATGGGAGCCCACAAGGGCCACATGGCTGGAGTATTAGAGGAAAGAGTGGCAGAGACAGTGAGGACAGGAGTCTCACTGAGCACCGCTCAGCACATGCAGGTGAGCAGACCACCTGAGGCTGTGGAAAGAAGACCCCAAAATAAGCAGAGGAAACAATCTCAAGAACCTACACAGTGGTAGGGTGTTCCTACCAGAAGGATTAAAAAACCTCAAAATTCACAGGGCATGGGTAGAGTACTAAGAGGATATTTCTTCAATAGACAGGAAAAATGAGAACAAAGCTTGAGAATATTTATGGGAATACAAAAATATCCAGCACACGAGGTAATCATAATGTGTGGCCAGCATGCAAAAGTTATCAGCATGCAAAGAAGCAGGAAAATACAACTGAGGAGACAAAGCCACAGAAACATACCCAGAGAAGACACAGACAACAGTATTAGTAGACAAGGCCATCAAAACAGTTGTATAATTGTAATCCATATGTTCAATAAGAGAGAAGCATTAAGTATGTCAAAGAGAAACAAAAAAGGTCATTAAAAAAACCCAAATGGAACTTCTAGAATTGAAAAAACTGATAGTAAAAAAAAAAATGACAAAAAACACTAGGTAAGATTTACAGAAGAATAGATAGATGAACCTGAAGATATAGCAATGTAAACTATCCAAAATGAAAAAGAGAAAAACGGGGGGGAAAAAAGAACAAAGCATCAATGAGCTATGGGACCCTTCCAAGTGGCACATTTTATATATTTTATATATTGTTTAATGTATATAATATACACAAATAAATAAATAACTGGGGCCCCAAAGAAGAGAGGAAAAATACAAAAAAATTTTGAAGAAATAATGGTAAAAAGTTTTCAAAATTTGATGATCCAAGAAGCTCAGGGTACCCAAGCACAAGAAACATGAAGAAACTACACCAAAACATATCATAATCAAACTTCTTAATATCAATGATAAAGAGAAAATCTTACAAGAATCCAGAGGAAAAAAAGGACGTGTAACATGCAGAGAAATAAAAAATTACAGCAACTTCTCAAGAACAAAGCTGTCAACCTAGACAGCTATGTAGATATACAGAACTCTATATACAGAGAAAACATATTTCAAAACCAAGGGAAAATTAAAATCTTTTTCAGACAAAAAAGCTGAAAGAATTCATCACCAGCAGATTTGCAACATGAGATGTGTTAAAAAAATATTTCAGGCAGAAGAAAAATTATATACCACATGGAAATTCAGATACATGTAAAGGAATGAAGAGCACCAGAAAGAATAAATGTGAAGGTAAATATAAAAAGGAGATTTCTTATTTTTTAAATCTCTATAGAAGAGAGCTGAATCTCAAAGGGACACACAAATCCTTGATCTCCATGGTGGAGAGCAGCAGGGTCTGTTAATCATCCTGCAGTATCACTCAGTCCTTCCTCTAGAGCAGGGGTCAGCAAACTACTTCTGGAAAGGGCCAGCTAGTAAAATATCTGGGGCTTTTTGGGGTCTCCATCGCAACTACTCAACTCTGCTGCTGTAGCACAAAAGCAGCCATAGACAATATGTAAGCGAAAGAGCATGGCTATGTTCAATAAAACTTTTTTATGGATACTAAAATTTACATTTCATATAATTTTAATGTGTCACAAAATATTGCCTTTGGGGGTTTTTCTTTGGGGGTTTGGGGTTTTTTTTTTTTTTTTCAACCATCTAAACATGGAAAATCAGTTTTTGCTTACAGGTTGTATAAACCTTTGGGGGTTTTTGGGTTTTTTTTTTTTTTCAACCATCTAAACATGGAAAATCAGTTTTTGCTTACAGGTTGTATAAAAACAGGAGGCAGGCCAGATTTGGCCCACAGGCTGTAGTCTTCCAACTCCTGCTCTGCGGTGACAGAACCTCTGATTTTTAGTTGGGCACCTAACAATCCAGAAGAAGGACACCATCTCCCAGACCTCCCTCCCTGATTAAGCATGGCTGTGTGAAGAAGTTCTGGTCAAAGAAATGGGAGCGGAAGCATTATGTGCAACTGCTGAGCTGTGCCTTCCTTTCTCCTTTCCCCTTTCCAACTAGCTGCAATGGAGACACAGTGATCAATCACCTTAAGAATGGCAGTACCAACAAGACAGAAAGAGCCTGGACTCATAAAGACCGGCCTGCGCTTTTCCATAAAGACCAGCCTGCGCTTTTATAACATGCTGAAGAGTTAAACTTCTCTCGTTTCAAAAAAAAAAAAAAAAGAGAGAGAGACCATGCAACCAAGAGGAGAGCAGAAGGAAATATTCAGTGTTGAGAGAAAGAAATGACCAACACGGAACTCTGTATCATGAGAAATTATCCTTCAAAAGTGAAGGAGAGGGCCGAGCCCGTGACGCACTCAGGAGAGTGCGGCGCTGGGAGCGCAGGGATCCTATATAGGGATGGCCGGTGCGATGCGCTCACTGGCTGAGCGCGGTGCGGCCAGTCATAAAAAGGACAAAAAAAAAAAAGTGAAGGAGAAATAAAGACTTTCTCAGAAAAACAAACATTAGGGGAATTCGTTGCCAGTAGATATGCCTTGCAAGAAATGTTAAAAGAAGTTCTTCAGAGAGAAGGTAAATACTGGTATACCTTTGAGGATATTGTGGGTTTGGTCCTAGATCACCACAATAAAGCAAATGTCACAATAAAGTGAATCATAAATTTTTTGGTTTCCCAGAGAATATAAAAGTTATGTTTATCCTCTTCTGTAGTCTATTAAATAGGCAATAGCATTATTAAACAATATACATATCTTAATTAAAAAATACTTTATTGCAAAAAAATGCTAACAATCATCTGAACCTTCAGTGAGTCATAATCTTTTTGCTGGTGGAGAGTCTTGCCTTGATATTGACAGCTGCTGACTGATCCGGGTGGTGACTGCTGAAGGCTGGGATGGCTGTGGCAATTTCCTAAAATAAGTTTGCCACATCTATTGATTCTTCCTTTCACCAAAGATTTCTCTGTAGTATGGGATGCTGTTTGATAGCATTTCACCCACAGTAGAACTTCTTTCAAAATTGGAGTCAGTCCTCTCAAACCCTGCCACTGCTTTATTAACTCAGTTTATGTAATATTGTAAATCTTCTGTTGTCATTTCAGCAGTGTTCACAGTATTCTCACCAGTAGATTGATCTCAAGAAATCACTTTCTTTGCCATCCATAAGAAGCAACTCCTCAATCATTCAAGTTTTACTGTGAGAATGCAGCAATTCAGTCATATCTTCAGGCTCCACTTCTAATTCTAGTTCTCTTGCTTTTTTCCACCACATCTGCAGTTCCTCCACTGAAATCTTGAACCCCCAAAGTCATCCATGAGGACTGGAATCAACTTCTTCCAAACTCCTGTTAATGTTGATATTTTGACCTCCTCCCATGAATCATGAATATTCTTTATGGCATCTAGAATGGTGAATCCTATACAGAAGGTTTTCAATTTACTTTCATAGATCCCTCAGAGGAATCACTATCTATGGCAGCTATAGCCTTACGAAATGTATTTCTCAATAAGACTTGAAATTTGAAATTACCCCAGGGCTGCAGAACGGATGTTGTGTCAGCAGGCATGAACACAACATTAATCTCCTCGTACATCTGTATCAGAGATGGCTTCTTTCCTTAAATCTCATGGACCAACCTCTGCTAGCTTCAAACTTTTCTTCTGCAGCTTCCTCACCTCTCTTAGCCTTTCACAGAATTGAAAAGAGTTAGGGCCTTGCTCTGGATTAGGCTTTGGCTTAAGGGAGTGTTGTGGCTGGTTTTACCTTCCATTCAGACCACTAAACTTTTCTTCATATCAGCAATAAGGCTTTCATTTTCTCATCATTAGTATGTTTACTGGATTAGCACTTTTAATGTCCTTTAAGAACTTTTCCTTTACATTGACAACTTGGCTAACTGTTTGGTACAAGAGGTTGAGCTTTCAGCCTATCCTGGCTTTTGACATGCCTTCCTCACTAAGCATAATCATTTATAGCTTTTGATTTAAAGTGCAAGACGTGCAACTCTTCCTTTCACTTGAATGCTTAAAGGCCAGTGTAGGGTTATTAATTGGCCTAATTTCAATACTGCTGTGTCTCAGGGAATAGGGAGGTGCAAGGAGAGGGAGGAAGATGGGGGAATGGGCCAGTCGGTGGAGCAGTCAGACTACATACGATATTTATCGACTGAGTTTGCCATCTTACACATGAGTGTATTTCGTGGTGCCCCAAAATAATTAAAATAGTAACATCAAAGATCACTAATAACAGATCTTCATAACTGATATTATAATAAAAAAGTTTGAAATATTGTGAGATTTACCAAAATGTGACACAGAGACATGATGTGAGCATATGATGTTGGATAAACGGTGCTGATAGACTCATCCAATGCAGAGTTGCCACAAACCTTACATTTGTAAAAAACACAGTATCAGTGAAGTATGATAAAGCAAAGTGCAATAAAATGAGGTATGCCTTTAATACAGGTCAGAAACTCAGATCTACATGAAGGAAGAGCATTAGTGAATGAATAAGTGAAGGTAAAATTAAAATTTTTCTTTTTCTTAATTGATTTAACAGATAACAGTTTGTTAAAAATAACAGCAACATTGTATTCAATTGTGTATGCTTATGTATACATATTTATATGCTATGTATACTCACATATAATAAGTGAAATGAATGACAGCAATGATACAGAGATAGGAAGGAGAAATAAGAATTATGTTGTTATTATAAGATACTCATGGTACCCATGAAGTAGAACAGTTTTATTTAAAATAGATTTGGATTACTTGTAAATGCATACTGTAACTACTAAAAGTGAAGAAATAATAACTGATACACTAAGAAAGGAGAAAAATGGTATGCTATAAAATGCTCAAATAAAACCACAAATGGAGGGCCGGCCTGGTGGCGCACTGGAGAGTGCGTCGCTTGGGAGCACGGCGGTGCTCCCGCCAAGGGTTCGGATCCCATGTGGAGACCGGTTCCCGCTCACTGGCTGAGCGTGCTGCGGGCGCAGCACCGAGGGTTGCGATCCCGTTGCCGGTCCCCGGTACGGGCGCGACACTGAGGGTTGCGATCCCGTTACCGGTCAATAAAAAAAAAAAGACAAAAAGGAAAAAAAAAAAGCCACAAATGGAAATAGAAGAGTGGAGACAAAATAAGAACAAAGAACAAGGGCAACAAATCAAAAACAGTAACAAACATGGTAGATATGAACCCAACTATATCAATAATCACTTTAAACATTAATGGTCTAAATACACCAGTTAAAAGACTGAGATTGTTGATCAAAAATAAGACCCAACTATACGTTTTCTGCAAGAAACCCACTTTATATACAAAGACACAACTGAGGGTACTTCAAAACGTTCATGGAAAGATTCATAGTATCTTTCAATTCCATTTTTCCACAAACTTCCTGAAGTACCTATGTATAGATTAAAAGTAAAGAGATGGAGAAAGATACAAGAGAAAGTGAAAGTAGCCATATA
>NW_007740523.1:0-6801 GCF_000696425.1 Galeopterus variegatus | reverse complement strand
CGCACCCGCCGAGGGTTCAGATCCCACGTACAGACCGGTTCCCGCTCACTGGCTGAGCGAGGTGTGGGAGCAACACTGAGGGTTGCGATCCCGTTGTCGGTCCCGGTCCGGTACAGGCGCAACACTGAGGGTTGCGATCCGTTGCCGGACACAAAAAAAGACAAAAAGGAAAAAAAAAATATGTGAAGCCAAGGGCCAGCCCGGTGGTGCACTGCTACAGTGCGCCGCTTGGGAAGCGCAGTGGCACTCCCGCCGAGGGTTCAGATCCCACGTACAGACCGGTTCCCGCTCACTGGCTGAGCGAGGTGTGGGAGCAACACTGAGGGTTGCGATCCCGTTACCGGTCAATAAAAAAAAAAAGACAAAAAGGAAAAAAAAAATATGTGAAGCCAAGGGCCAGCCCGGTGGTGCACTGCTACAGTGCGCCGCTTGGGAAGCGCAGTGGCACTCCCGCCGAGGGTTCAGATCCCACGTACAGACCGGTTCCCGCTCACTGGCTGAGCGAGGTGTGGGAGCAACACTGAGGGTTGCGATCCCGTTGCCGGTCCCGGTCCGGTACAGGCGCAACACTGAGGGTTGCGATCCGTTGCCGGACACAAAAAAAGACAAAAAGGAAAAAAAAAATATGTGAAGCCAAAACTGATAGAAGTGCAAGGAGAAATAAATGAATCCACTATTATAGCTGAAGACTTAAACGTCCCTCTATCAAAAATGGACAGATCCAGCAGGCAGAAAATCAGTAAGGACACAGCTGAACTCAATAACACCATCTGTTTGTTTTTTTTTTGTCTTTTTGTCTTTTTGTCTTTTTTACTGACCGGTAACGGGATCGCAACCCTCAGTGTCACGCCCATACCGGGGACCGGCAACGGGATCGCAACCCTCCGTGTTGCGCCCGCACCGCGCTCAGCCAGTGAGCGGGAACCGGTCTCTACATGGGATCCAAACCCTCGGCGGGAGCGCCGCCACACTCCCAAGTGGCACACTCTCCAGTGCGCCACTGGGCCGGCCCAAATAACACCATCTGTTAACTAGACGTAATTGACATCTATAAACTACTTCACGCAATAACTGCAGAATGCACATTCTTCTCAAGCTCACAGAGAGCAATACATCAAGAGAGTCCATATTCTGGGCTCTGGGCTCTGAAACACACCTTAACAAATTTAAAAGAATAAAAATCATACATTGCTCTCAGACCACTATGGAATTAAACTAGACATCAATAACAGAAAGATAGCTGGAAAATCCCCAAATACTTGCAGATTAAAGAACACACTTCTAAATACCACATGGGCCAAAGAAGAAATCTCAAGAGAAATTTTAAGAATATTCTGAACTAAATGAAAATGAAAATACAACATATCAAAATTTGTGGGATACAGCAAAAAGAGTGCTCAGAGAGATATTTATAGCATTGAATGTGAATGTACATATTAGAAAAGATCTAAGATCAATTACCTAAGCTTCCACCTTAGGAAAATAGAAAAAGAAGATCAAACTAAATCCAATGTAAGCAGAAGAAAATATAAAAATTTGAGCAGAAATCAAAAAATTGAAAACAGGAAATCAATAGAGAAAATAAACAAAATCAAAGCTGGTCTGTATTAGTCTACTCAGACTACATAACAAAATACCACAGACTGGGTGGCTTAAACGACAGAATTTTATCTTCTCCCAATTCTGGAAGGTGGAGGTCCAAGATCAAGGTGCTGGCCAGTTTGGTTCCTGGTGAGGCCTCTCTCCCTAGCTTGCAGATGGCCACTTTCTTGCTGTGTCTTCACGTGACAAAGAGACCTCTGGTATCTCTTCCTATTCTTATAAGGGCACCAGCCTTCTGAGATGAGGGCCTCACCCTTATGACATCATTTAACCTTACTTATCTCCGAAAGACCCTATCTCCAAAAGCAATGACAATGGGGCTTCAACATATGAATTTGGGGAGACACAATTCAGTCCATAGCATAGGTCAATAAAATTACTAAGCCTCTAGCCAGGCTAACTAGAGAGATAAATATTACTAATATCAGAAATAAAAAATGGGACATTACTACATAAACATGGACATTAAAAGGATAATAAAGGAATACTATGAACAATCCTATGCCTACAAATTTAGATGAAATGACCAATTCTTTAAAAGACACAATCTGCCAAAACTCACACAAGAAGAATTTAGATAATCTGAATAGGCTTACATCTACTAAAGAAATTGAATCAATAATTAATAACCTTCCAAAAGAGAAAGTACCAGGCCCAGACGGGTTCACTGGTAAATTCTTTCAAACATTTAAAAGAGAAATTATACCAATTCTCCACAATCTCTTCCAGAAGAGCGAACAGAGAGAATACCTCCTAATTCATTCCTTCCAAAAGAGAAAGTACCAGGCCCAGACGGGTTCACTGGTAAATTCTTTCAAACATTTAAAGGAGAAATTATACCAATTCTCCACAATCTCTTCCAGAAGAGCGAACAGAGAGAATACCTCCTAATTCATTCCAGGAGGCCAGCATCACTCTAATGCCAAAACCAAAGACATTACAACAAGACTACAGATGAGTATTTCTCATGAACATAGATGCAAAAATCTTCAACAAAATATTGGCAAATCAAATCCAACAATGTTTATAAAAATGATACACCATGACCAAGTTGGATTTATCTCAGGTATAGAAGACTGGTTCAACATTCAAAAATGAATTAATGTAATCCATCACTTCAGCAGGCTAAAGAAAAATCACATGATCATATCAATAGATTTAGAAAAGCACTTGACAAAAATTCAACATCTGTTTTTGATAAAAACTCTCAGCAAACTAAGTAGAGGGGGACCAGATAAATAAGATCTACAAAAAATCCTATAGCTAACATCATACGTAATGATGAGAAACTAGAAGCTTTCCTGCTAAGATCAGGAACAAGGCAAGGATGGCCTTATCACCAGTGCTTTTTATTATCATACTGGATGTCCTAGCCAATGCAATACAACAATAAAAGGAAATTAAGAGGTACAACACACTGGGAAGAAAGAAATAATACTGCCTTTGTTGCAGATGACATGATTATCCACATAGAAAATCCAAAAGAATTGACAAAAACACTCGTGGAACTAATAAGCAATTACAGCAAGATTATAGTATACAAGGTTAATATATAAAAGTCAATAGCTTTCCTACACACCAGCAATGAACAAGTGGAATTTGAAACTAAAAACACAATACCATTTACATCAGCACCCCCCAAAATGAAATACTTAGGTATAAACGTAACAAAATATGTACAAGGTCTTTATTAGGAAAACTACAAAACTCTGATAAACGAAATAAAAAAGAACTAATTAAATATAGATATTTCATGTTCATGGATAGAAAGACTCAATACTGTTATGATACCAGTTCTTCCCAACTTGATCTATAGATTCAATGCAATCCCAATTAAAATCCCAGCAAGTTATTTTGTAGACACTGACAAAGTGATTCTAAAGTTTATATGGAGAGGCAAAAGATCCAGACTAACCAAGGGGGAACGATCCATGGTGACCAGGTGCAGGATATCAAAGCGCAAGCAGAGTAAGTTTTACATCCATAGGATGAAAGGGGTGGGCAGCCTGGAGCAAGGTGTTAGAGCCAAGTAGAGTGTGGAGGGTGCCCTGATGAGGGTGGCAGTGGGGTGCAATGTGGGAATACATAATCCAAGTGTGGTAAGGAGAATGGTGTCTGAGTCTAAATGAAATGAGGAAGCACCCATGGTTGGCAGGGTTGAAGTATTACAGCCAGAACTGGGTGAGTGCCCAGCAGGGGTTGTCAAAGCCTGAGTGTAGTGGGGAGTGTGTTGATACAGAAGAAGGGATACTGATGGTGATGAAAGACTGGCAAGTATAAAACCAAGAAGAATAGTTACTTTTTGGGGTGACCCAATAAATAACTGTATTAAGGATAACGGGAGATGGGAAGAACTGACATAAGACAATATTGAGTCTTTCCATCCATGAACATGGAATATCTATTTATTTAGTTAGAGTTACAGATTTGGACGGGCAGAAAGCTAGAATAAATCCAGCAGTAATTGCACATGGAAGAACTGGTATTAACCCATTTTTAAAATATTCATAGAGAGATAGAGAAATGGTTATAGATGAAAATGTGTTTGTGTGGGTGGACACACACATATATGTAAACTCCTGGTTTTCAATACATAGATAGATATTAAATACATATAAATGTAAATGTATGTATACGTAATTATATACACACATACTCACATAGACATACACACATAGTCTCTAGCTCTGTCCACGAAAAGTGCCTGGGAGCAACAATACCCCAATAGCAATGAACACACGTCATTCCCAGATCTTGGCTTGAAAATGCCATTCTCCATTAAAAGGATCCAGAGCAACTTGGAAAAACTGTTGACTTCAGAGTCGCAGATAGGAATCCATACTAATATAAATAAATGAGCAAATTTTAAAAATTACATATTTACATAGCCTCACACTGTCTACAAAATATTTACAAAAGGCGCAAGTGTAATTTTCAGTGGAGAAGCCTGACAGACACCCCCTTAATCAAATGATCAAACTAAATTTCATCAGTAATGGGACAAACTGAAATCGTGTCACCTGACAGTATGGAATGAGGAAAACACAGCCACCCTTCTGAAGTATTCCTGCCATAGATGCATAAGCTGGATGAGAAAAACATCAGCCAAAACTAAGGGACATTCTACAAAATAACTGGTCTGTAGTCTACAAAATTGTCAAGGTCATGAAAGTCAGGGAAAGACGCAAGAACTGTTTCAGACTGAAGAGGGCTTGACCACTAAATGGAACAAGTGACGCTAAACTGCATCCCTTTCCTATAAGGGGATTATCGGGACAATGGGCAAAACTTGAGTGGTGTCTGGGGGTAGGAAATCACAATGTACCAATGTTAATTTTCTGATTTTGATGACTATTGTGGATATTTTTTGAGAATATCCTTGTTTCTAGGAA
Organism: Galeopterus variegatus; assembly: GCF_000696425.1. Lineage (NCBI taxonomy): Eukaryota > Metazoa > Chordata > Mammalia > Dermoptera > Cynocephalidae > Galeopterus > Galeopterus variegatus. Next base: position 1,807 of record NW_007740523.1, on the reverse strand, counting down.
AAACACTCAAGTATTTGGGAATGATGGATAAAAGGTCAGCAACTTATTCTCAAATGGTTTAGGAAAAGAGTTCTTTATAATGCTCCCCACTTTTCTGTAATTTTGTGATTATTCTAGAATAAAAAATTTTATTGAAAAGATGGATGTACACTCCATGAAAGCAGAATCTTTGTTTCTTTCCCTGATGAATCCCTAGAACTCCCTGACACATAGTAAGTGCTTCATAAATATGTGATGAAAGAATGAATGTGGATTATGGGTATGAGTTAATCTGTCATAGAAGTCAAGACAATGTCTAAAATTAATAAGACTAGTAATAGTAAAATATACATAATTATTTTTAAATTTCGAGACAACTACTAAAATAAATGGCTGAAAGGAATGGTTTTACCTCTAGGGATCAGCCTGGCGTGAGAAGAGGTTGCAAAAGAGAAAATTACTTTTGATTATAGCCCTTCTGTAATATTTGATTATTTAACCAAGTATTAGCAAAGTATTACGGTTTGATTTTTTAAAAATGTATGGCAACGTCAAAGAGAAGTACCCGTACCAGCCAGCTGCCAAAAAAAGAGAGACAGAAATACTAAAAATTAACTGAAATATAGTCAAAATCTCACAATGATTACAAGGAAAAGGAAATCTTTACATGAATAAGTACACCTAATACTTTTGTTTTTTACATGACAATCCAGTCACACCTCACATTCACTTTTGTTGTTGTTGTTCACCATAGCACTGACTGTAATAAAGAAAAGTAGAAAACAATTACTGCCCAACAATATGGGGCTACTTAAAATAATTATGATGTATTCACACAATGGAAAGCTGTGCGATGATTAAACACAATGATGTAAATACCTGGTGTTTTTCCTGCTTCGATGGAAACAGAAGAAATACAAATGGAAATAAAGTCCATTCTCATCAATAACAGAGGCAACTTTCAGAAGTAATTCATCTGGGAACCCCTACAGGAAGTATATCAGAATCTGGTGCGGGGGCTGCAAGTGCTGAGCGGCTGCCACGGAACGGCACTGTGCCAAGCAAACTGTGTACCTGGATGGCCCACCTAACCAGTCCCAACAGGATGGGAATGATGCCTCCCCATGTCCCACAGGAGGGAGCGGGACTGACACTCTGACAATCTCACATCAGAGCCCAGGTCCTTAAAAACATGTTCTACTGTATATATCTGACCTAGAAAAAAGTTCAGCCATACAGTAAGCAAAAAACACTACGAAGAGGTATGTTTGGTAGGACACTGACACTCTGACAATCTCACATCAGAGCCCAGGTCCTTAAAAACATGTTCTACTGTATATGTCTGACCTAGAAAAAAGTTCAGCCATACAGTAAGCAAAAAACACTACGAAGAGGTATGTTTGGTAGGATCCGATTTCTGTAAACGAAGAACTTTATAAATACCCTCTGGAAAACTTCGGAAAGAAAAAAACTCCAAAATTTTAATAAGTAGGTAATGAGATGACAGGTTTTTACACTTTTGGTTATATATATTTTACCATAACGAATAACATTACCAAAGTAATTAAAAATAACTTTAAGCACAGGGAATATTTTAGTTGACTAAAGCTTTGAGTTGTAGTTTACTCTGGATGCACATGAAATATTACATGCACAGGTGTACATACATCCAGTATGAGTGAAGTGGTGGAGGGACTAACACAGAGGGTAAGCCATGCATCAAAGAGGCTGACAAATTTTACTCTGGTCCAACAATTCCAAGCCATTCAGTATCCTGAAAATATGGAATTAAAAGACGGGTATTTCTGCCTTCATAAGTATGTATTCC
>NW_007740522.1:29437-29739 GCF_000696425.1 Galeopterus variegatus | reverse complement strand
AAAAAAAAAATCGAAGAAAACCCTCAAGTTTCTCCCATCCAAGAACTATATTTACTATTTTCTATTTAGCGTTTTAATGAAAGTAGTGATAAATGTTGACATCTGAACATTTGAAATAAGTTAAAAAAGAATATCTCATGCCACATTTATCTTATTTTTTAAAGAGCTTTCTTTTATTTTATTATTTTTATTTATTTTTTATTTTATTTTAATTTCCAATATACATTGTAGTTGATTTTCGTTTCCCTTTACCAGTTCCTCTTTCCCACTCCCTCTCTCCCCTTTTTCTCTGCAACCTTGCC
>NW_007740522.1:22084-27562 GCF_000696425.1 Galeopterus variegatus | reverse complement strand
AATGAATTTGAAACGAATTTCATCACAAATATTTGAAATGTTAAGAACCTCTCAATTATTTAAACTGCATTTTTCTATGACAATAGATATCTGATTATATGTGTTGGGTATTAAAATAATTTAAATATTTTTAAAAATCTTAAGGAAATAAAATAGCATGACTGTGAGATCTAAAATATGAATCTTCACTTGAAATTAAGGAAAACACATCTCTTTTAAAAAGTTTTAAAGTTTTTTTTTTTTTTGGAAAGCAAAATATTCTTGGCAATCATTTTTCCAAAACTGTTTAAACTATATTTCTGGTTATTTTATGCATTTAAACTTTCAGTTTAGTTACACCATCAATGGAGGCATTCAGACTTTGACTTGTGATAAACTGTCCATGGAGTTCAACTGTCTGATAATTGCAACAATTATTGCAACAATAAGAATCCCAGGGATGTAATTCTCAAGAATGATCATTATTCAGAGTAAATAAATGTGTCATTCTCTTGATAATTGGCAGGATAGTGCCGTAAAATCTCTTTGCATGCTTCATAGTAAGAAATCAAGTTAAGGATTCATGTTAATATGTTTCATGAGAAAAATACTGAAGAGACACAATGTTACAAATTTAAAGCCTGTTGCAAGGAATGTCATAGCTCCTTCAGATAAACAAGGGCATTGATATGATATAAACTCCTGTGAATCCATGGAACATTAATATTAAATCTAAAATGTTTCAACAGCCCTGTTTCCTGATTTCCCAAAGGAGGATGCTCACAATCTGACATTACATTAAAGACCTTGCACTCTCTTGACTAGTATCCTCTTCCTGCTCATAGCTCCACATTGCACCCATCCATGAAGATAACACACTGCCCACTTGGCAGTTCCCCCCAGCATGACAACCACCCCAATTTTGCCTGCTTCACTGGCTGCTTTTAACCATTGAAATCATTTTTCGCTTGCCCGTTAAAACATGATTCAGTCAGCAAATCTGGGAAGATAGCATATGGCCCCTCTTATCTGTCCCCACAGTCTTATGTCACCAGTCGTCATAGAATTTATAATGCAAGACTTAGATGGCATCATAAGCTCTCAGCTTCGGTATTATCTGTTTTATCACCAAACAACCCACCCCATGAGTGTCTGCTACCTAGAAAGTGCTGCGTGAATGTCTCTCATGTGGGTTTTGTGTCATCACAAAGATTAGACATGGGATTAAATGAAAATAAATTTACTAAGCCATTTTGCAGCTGGGATTAAAGTATGTTGTCTATGCAGGCAGCAAGGTGAATAAATTGCCTTTGTCTGAAATGGTTCCTAAGTGACAGTGCTTACATCACGTGGCCTTGGGGTCCTCCCCAGTAAGGACAGGAATGTAACCCATGGTAACACCAGGATATTAGTGCTATAGAGGAACAGCTGTTTTGTTTTATCATCCTGCAAGTCCACTTGATCACTCCAAGAAAATTTTGGTCTATCCAATCCTCCAATGTCCAATTTTACAATTTCAAAACTTGCCTTTATTTATTTTGTTGTGTCCACAAAAATATGTTAGTACACATAAAATTTGGACTACTGAATGCATACAAGATTAGGTACCATATTTTATAGTTGCCTAATACCTAAGGTTATCTTCCTAAAATGTTATATCTTAACTAATTACTTATCATTCCTATAATAATTTGGAATATAAAATGTACATATTTATAGTGCTTATGCATGTAGTAATTATTGTGGGAACCATTATCATGACTAAATTATTATTTGAGTGATATTTTGTACGCAGAGGAGGCTTGCCATGAACTAAGTAGAATTCAAAATCTTATAATTATGAGAAGTTGCCAAAGACCCCAAGTCATTAACACCTATCTGATTTTCATCCCATATATGAGGGTACTTCAGAAAAGTTCATGGAAAGATTTGTATTATCTTTTAATACAATTTTTCCAAGACCTTTTGGAAGTACCTTCTTACATATCATTCACATTAACACTTATTATATAAAATTTACTTATCATGCATGTTAATTTTTGGCATTATCCTATTGACATCATTATTATTTTAGTAATGTTTACCACTGTGCATTACTCTCAGAGGACACTTGTGTCAAGGAAGCAGCACTGAAAATCATATCGTAATGAGGTTGCATTTAATAAAAGACAATACCCCTTATAATCTCAACTGAGAAGGAAATAGAGAAAAACGAACAACTTTGTACATGAACCTCTACATTGGCCATCTGTAATCTCCTAGTGTTTTCTGTTTCAAGCAATGGTGCCATGCAGGGAATCTGTTGATGGACATTAGGTTGATTCCAACTCTTGGCTATTGCACATAGAGCTGCAATAAACATGGGATGCAGGTATCCCTCAGACATGATGATTTCCATTTCTTTGGGGATACACCCAGTTGTGGGCTTGCTGGATCCTATGGTAGCTCTATTTGTAGTTGTTTGAGGAACCTCCATACTGTTTTCCACAATGGCTACATTAATTTACAGTCCCAACAACAGTGTAGTTCCCCTTTCTCCACATCCTCACCAGCATTTCTTATTCTCTGTCTTCTTATTACTAGCTGGTCTAATTGGGGTGAGATGATATCTCAATGCGGTTTTAATTTGCATTTCTGTGATGATTAGTGATGTTGAGTATTTTTTCATGTACCTGTTGGCTGTTGGTATGTCTTCATTTGAAAATGTCTATTCAGCGCCTTTGCAAAAATATGGAATGCTTCGTGAATTTGCATGTCATTCTTGCACAGAGGCTATGCTAATCTTCTCTGTATTGTTCCAAATTTAGTAAGTGTGCTGCCAAGTGAGCACTAAGCTTAATTTCTATACAACTATACACAATCCAACTTAATAAGTAAGTAAATTATAATGAGTGGTATGCAATATTTAATACTAGTATATAAAGATAAGTAAATGTTAATACCTATAAAGCTAAACAAAACAGAACAAATTTGTAACATCTACATTTTGGTATTAATCTCTCTCTCATTTGATATTGCCCTTTAATAATTTTTTGCATGGCTATACCATCTGAATAAAAAGAAGAACCTGCTAATATCCCTGCAAGCCTTAATTATTATCATAAACTAATTCCAAACAACACCTAGCATTTTCCCAAGAATATAGCAGGTGTTCAGTAAGTAACTGCTAATTTGAAAGATACAGGAATTGTGGGGTATTCCCATTTACACAGACAGTGCATACCAATGGAAAAGTATAGATTTTAAATGGCTACAAGCAGCATGCTATTACTTTCAGATTTTCCTTGCTCATATATCCACTGCAGAGTTATAAAGAAGAGAAAAGGAATGTGGGAAAGAATTAGATCAACCCCACAAAAAGAGGTGTGTGAAGGAGTGAAGAGAGAGGTCAAGAAGGGTAGAAACCAATTATTTTGGTCTTTCCAGTAAGCAGAGGGCTTTTGAGGTGGCGATGTGACATGAGATAGCATTCTCTAGAAACAGCCCTGAATGCAAGCTTGGAAATGCTTGCTGTGTGCGTTCATGAAGACAAAACAAAGGGGCAGCCAGACACTTCAGATTTGGACTCTGAGAAACTGGGACCTAACCTCACTTAGCCACTACCCGCCATATGCAACTGAGAAGACACTTAATTACCCAGCACCTCAATGTCCTATGCTGTGAAACAAGGACAATTAATGAGATAGCATTTATTAATATCAGAACCACGTGCATGCAAGTAGATATACCAGGTGGAGGATAGATCTGAGAACAATTCCAACAGGAGCTAGTAATACTAACAAATCTACTATTCTCTAGGCCTTGAGCTGAGAAATGAGGCTGGAGAGTATTCTACTAGACTAATTTTATTTCTCACTTTTGTAAGAATTTCCCCTATCAGGGCTGAGCTAAACTTTTAGTGTTTGATCTTACCATATTTTTTTCATTATTAATATATAAACAAATATATATACCTACACATATTTCACTATTACAATATTAATATTACTACATAAAAACTAAATTCTTTTCATGTTAAGAATTTTAAAACTACTACAGACATTGTGTTGGTATTGCATATCTGAGATGAACAATCAGCAAATAGAAAACTTTGTCTTTATCTCAATATTAATTTTTGCTCTCTTCTTTTAATTTTCTCTTATCAGAACCTCATTGTGAGACATATAAAATTNTATTCCCATTTACACAGACAGTGCATACCAATGGAAAAGTATAGATTTTAAATGGCTACAAGCAGCATGCTATTACTTTCAGATTTTCCTTGCTCATATATCCACTGCAGAGTTATAAAGAAGAGAAAAGGAATGTGGGAAAGAATTAGATCAACCCCACAAAAAGAGGTGTGTGAAGGAGTGAAGAGAGAGGTCAAGAAGGGTAGAAACCAATTATTTTGGTCTTTCCAGTAAGCAGAGGGCTTTTGAGGTGGCGATGTGACATGAGATAGCATTCTCTAGAAACAGCCCTGAATGCAAGCTTGGAAATGCTTGCTGTGTGCGTTCATGAAGACAAAACAAAGGGGCAGCCAGACACTTCAGATTTGGACTCTGAGAAACTGGGACCTAACCTCACTTAGCCACTACCCGCCATATGCAACTGAGAAGACACTTAATTACCCAGCACCTCAATGTCCTATGCTGTGAAACAAGGACAATTAATGAGATAGCATTTATTAATATCAGAACCACGTGCATGCAAGTAGATATACCAGGTGGAGGATAGATCTGAGAACAATTCCAACAGGAGCTAGTAATACTAACAAATCTACTATTCTCTAGGCCTTGAGCTGAGAAATGAGGCTGGAGAGTATTCTACTAGACTAATTTTATTTCTCACTTTTGTAAGAATTTCCCCTATCAGGGCTGAGCTAAACTTTTAGTGTTTGATCTTACCATATTTTTTTCATTATTAATATATAAACAAATATATATACCTACACATATTTCACTATTACAATATTAATATTACTACATAAAAACTAAATTCTTTTCATGTTAAGAATTTTAAAACTACTACAGACATTGTGTTGGTATTGCATATCTGAGATGAACAATCAGCAAATAGAAAACTTTGTCTTTATCTCAATATTAATTTTTGCTCTCTTCTTTTAATTTTCTCTTATCAGAACCTCATTGTGAGACATATAAAATTAGATCACAAAATCAGATTAAGATACCTACACATTCCCATAAAATACCAAAATTTATACCACTATATGAGGGAATATAAAAATAACAATATAATTTCATTTTTTTTTCATCAAAGATGGAAGTAAGATTCCAGGGCTCCATCAAAACACATCCTCAGAAATCTTGTGAAAACACTAGCATCTTATAATCCCATAATCCTGGAGTAAAAGACATAAAGCAAGATTTCCATTGATATTTGGTGTATTTTAGAGCACTGGTTCTCAACTAGGGATGATTTTGCCCCACAGGAGACACTTGACAATGTCTGGAGACATTTTTGGTTATTATTATTTATTTATTTATTTATTTATTT
>NW_007740522.1:19589-21226 GCF_000696425.1 Galeopterus variegatus | reverse complement strand
ACCTCATTGTGAGACATATAAAATTAGATCACAAAATCAGATTAAGATACCTACACATTCCCATAAAATACCAAAATTTATACCTCTATATGAAGGAATATAAAAATAACACTATAATTTCATTTTTTTTCATCAAAGATGGAAGATTCCAGGGCTCCATCAAAACACATCCTCAGAAACCTTGTGAAAACACTAGCATCTTATAATCCCATAATCCTGGAGTAAAAGACATAAAGCAAGATTTCCATTGATATTTGGTGTATTTTAGAGCACTGGTTCTCAACTAGGGATGATTTTGCCTCACTGGAGACACTTGACAATGTCTGGAGACATTTTTGGTTTTTATTATTATTATTATTATTTATTTATTTATTTATTTTGTCTTTTTCGTGACTGGTAAGGGGATCACAACCCTTGGCTTGGTGTCGCCTGCACTGCGCTCAGCCAGTGAGCGCACTGGCCATTTCTATATAGGATCCGAACCCACGGCGGGAGCGTCGCTGCGCTCCCAGCAGTGCACTCTCCCGAGTGCACCACGGGGCCGGCCCCATTTTTGGTTTTTATAACTTCAGGTAGAGGGTGCTACTGGCATCTTGTGGGTAGAGCCCAGGGACGCTGCTCAACATCTTACAACACAATTACAGTAGTCCCCCCTTATCTGTGGTTCCACTTTCTGCATTTTCAGCTATCCACACTCAACTGTGGTCCAGAAATGCTGAGTATAATATGCAATAAGTTATTATGAGTGAGAAAGAGAAAGATCATATTCACATAACTTTTATTACAGTATATTTTTATATCTGTTCTATTTTATTATTAATTATTGTTGTTAATCTCTTACTGTGCCTAACGTATTAATGAAACTATCATAGGTATGTTTATATAGGAAAACACATAGTACACATAGGGTTTGGTACTATTCAGTTTCAGACCATTGGGGACCTTGGAATGTATCTCTTCAATAAGACATACCAGTGGATAAGTGGGGATAAACCTTGATGAGACATACTGTTAGTGAAGTCCTGGGCTTACCTAATTAAGGAAAATAGGAATATTTTATTTCCCCCAGATAATGCTCCTCCAATAGTGTGAGCTAAGGAATACCTGGTTGTCCTGAGCAACAAGAAACCTGGAAAAAGAGTTTTTTTCCTGAGGGAACATGTCCATTGTAGCACTGACCTCAGGCCAAGGAGCAGGAGTTTAGATGGGTAGCCAAGTGATAAGACAGGCGCTGGGGCCGGAAGCCAAAGCCCCAGGTCTCAAGCAAGGTGGAAAATGTGGACCTCTGAAAGGAATCAATCTCACATGCTAGCTCCTATCAGAAGGAATAACGAGCTTGTCTGGGGAAGGAGCATCACCTTAGGCCAGAAAATTCCCACAGATTAACATCAAACAAACATGAGCTCACTGTCAAAAATCACTAAGCGCATGAGCACTGAGATATTGAAACTACTGCATAAAATATAAAATAGTTACATAAAAAGGTTTAAATAAATAAAGGATAGAATAGAAAAAGATAAGCAAGAAACAGGAAATTATTGGGATGGACAGGAAGATTTGAAAAATGACCACAAAAAAATTAAACAAGTGGCCACTGAAATTGCTGAAATAAATATAAATCAATGGTCTACTTGAAG